>NW_027591958.1:7500-67569 GCF_964213995.1 Mustelus asterias
CCCCACACCCCTCACTGTAACACTCTGATATACCCCACACCCCTCACTGTAACACTCTGATATACCCCACACCCCTCACTGTAACACTGATCTCCCCCACACCCCTCACAGTAACACTCTGATATACCCCACAGCCCTCCCTGTAACACTCTGATATACCCCACACCCCTCACTGTAACACTGATATACCCCACACCCCTCACTCTAACACTCTGATATACCCCACACCCCTCACTGTAACACTGATCTCCCCCACACCCCTCACAGTAACACTCTGATATACCCCACACCCCTCACTGTAACACTGATATACCCCACACCCCTCACTGTAACACACTGATATACCCCATACCCCTCACTGAAACACTGATATACCCCACACCCCTCACTGTAACACTGATATACCCCACACCCCTCACTGTAACACACTGATATACCCCACACTCCTCAGTGTAACACTGATATACCCCACACCCCTCACTGTAACACTCTGATATACCCCACACCCCTCACTGTAACACTCTGATATATCCCACACCCCTCACTGTAACACTCTGATATACCCCACACCCCTCACTGTAACACTCTGATATACCCCACACCCCTCACTGTAACACTGATATACCCCACACCCTTCACTGTAACACTCTGATATACCCCACACCCCTCACTGTAACACTCTGATATACCCCACACCCCTCACTGTAACACTCTGATATACCCCACACCCCTCACTGTAACACTCTGATATACCCCACACCCCTCACTGTAACACTCTGATATACCCCACACCCCTCACTGTAACACTGATATACCCCACACCCCTCACTGTAACACTGATATACCCCACACCCCTCACTGTAACACTCTGATATACCCCACACCCCTCACTGTAACACTCTGATATACCCCACACCCCTCACTCTAACACTCTGATATACCCCACACCCCTCACTGTAACACTGATATACCCCACACCCCTCACTGTAACACTCTGATATACCCCACACCCCTCACTGTAACACTCTGAAATACCCCACACCCCTCACTGTAACACTCTGATATACCCCACACCCCTCACTGTAACACTCTGACATACCCCACACCCCTCACTGTAACACACTGATATACCCCACACCCCTCACTGTAACACTCTGATATACCCCACACCCCTCACTGTAACACTGATATACCCCACACCCCTCACTGTAACACTGATATATCCCACACCCCTCACTGTAACACTCTGATATACCCCACACCCCTCACTGTAACACTGATATACCCCACACCCCTCACTGTAACACTGATATACCCCACACCCCTCACTGTAACACTGATATATCCCACACCCCTCACTGTAACACTCTGATATACCCCACACCCCTCACTGTAACACTGATATACCCCATACCCCTCACTGTAACACTCTGATATACCCCACACCCCTCACTGTAACACTGATACACCCCACACCCCTCACTGTAACACTCTGATATACCCCACACCCCTCACTGTAACACTCTGATATACCCCACACCCCTCACTGTAACACACTGATATACCCCACACCCTTCACTGTAACACTCTGATATACCCCACACCCCTCACTGTAACACTCTGATATACCACACACCCCTCACTGTAACACTCTGATATACCCCACACCCCTCACTGTAACACTCTGATATACCCCACACCCCTCACTGTAACACTGATATACCCCACACCCCTCACTGTAACACTCTGATATACCCCACACCCCTCACTGTAACACTGATATACCCCACACCCCTCACTGTAACACTGATATACCCCACACCCCTCACTGTAACACTCTGATATACCCCACACCCCTCACTGTAACACTGATATACCCCACACCCCTCACTGTAACACTCTGATATACCCCACACCCCTCACTATAACACTGAGATACCCCACACCCCTCACTGTAACACTCTGATATACCCCACACCCCTCACTGTAACACTGATATACCCCACACCCCTCACTGTAACACTCTGATATACCCCACACCCCTCACTGTAAAACTCTGATATACCTCACACCCCTCACTGTAACACTGATATACCCCACACCCCTCACTGTAACACTCTGATATACCCCACACCACTCACTGTAACACTCTGATATACCCACACCCCTCACTGTAACACTCTGATATACCCCTCACCCCTCAATGTAACGCTCTGATATACCCCACACCCCTCACTGTAACACTCTGATATACCCCACACCCCTCACTGTAACACACTGATATACCCCACACCCCTCACTGTAACACTGATATACCCCACACCCCTCACTGTAACACTGATATACACCACACCCCTCACTGTAACACTGATATACCCCACACCCCTCACTGTAACACTGATATACCTTACACCCCTCACTGTAACACTGATATACCCCACACCCCTCACTGTAACACTCTGATATACCCCACACCCCTCACTGTAACACTGATACACCCCACACCCCTCACTGTAACACTCTGATATACCCCACACCCCTCACTGTAACACTGATATACCCCACATCCCTCACTGTAACACTGATATACCCCACACCCCTCACTGTAACACTGATATACCTTACACCCCTCACTGTAACACTCTGATATACCCCACACCCCTCACTGTAACACTGATACACCCCACACCCCTCACTGTAACACTGATATACCCCACACCCCTCACTGTAACACTGATATACCCCACACCCCTCACTGTAACACTGATATACCCCACACCCCTCACTGTAACACACTGATATACCCCACACCCCTCACTGTAACACTGATACACCCCACACCCCTCACTGTAACACTCTGATATACCCCACACCCCTCACTGTAACACTGATATACCCCACACCCCTCACTGTAACACTGATATACCCCAAATCCCTCACTGTAACACTGATATACCCCACACCCCTCACTGGAACACTGATATACCTTACACCCCTCACTGTAACACTCTGATATACCCCACACCCCTCACTGTAACACTCTGATATACCCCACACCCCTCACTGTAACACTCTGATATACCCCACACCCCTCACTGTAACACTGATATACCCCACATCCCTCACTGTAACACTGATATACCCCACACCCCTCACTGTAACACTGATATACCTTACACCCCTCACTGTAACACTCTGATATACCCCACACCCCTCACTGTAACACTGATATACCCCACTCCCCTCACTGTAACACTGATATACCCCACACCCCTCACTGTAACACTGATATACCCCACACCCCTCACTGTAACACTGATATACCCCACACCCCTCACTGTAACACACTGATATACCCCACACCCCTCACTGTAACACTGATACACCCCACACCCCTCACTGTAACACACTGATATACCCCACACCCCTCACTGTAACACTGATACACCCCACACCCCTCACTGTAACACTGATACACCCCACACCCCTCACTGTAACACTGATATACCCCACACCCCTCACTGTAACACTGATATACCCCACACCCCTCACTGTAACACTCTGATATACCCCACACCCCTCACTGTAACACTGATATACCCCACACCCCTCACTGTAACACTCTGATATACCCCACACCCCTCACTGTAACACTGATATACCCCACACCCCTCACTGTAACACTGATATACCCCACACCCCTCACTGTAACTCTCTGATATACCCCACACCCCTCACTGTAACACTCTGATATATCCCACACCCCTCACTGTAACACTCTGATATACCCCACACCCCTCACTGTAACACTCTGATATACCCCACACCCCTCACTGTAACACTCTGATATACCCCACACCCCTCACTGTAACACTCTGATATACCCCACACCCCTCACTGTAACACTGATATACCCCACACCCCTCACTGTAACACTCTGATATACCCCACACCCCTCACTGTAACACTGATATACCCCACACCCCTCACTGTAACACTCTGATATACCCCACACCCCTCACTGTAACACTCTGATATACCCCACACCCCTCACTGTAACACTCTGATATACACCACACCCCTCACTGTAACACTCTGATGTGCCCCACACCCCTCACTGTAACACTGATATACCCACACCCCTCACTGTAACACTGATATACCCCACACCCCTCACTGTAACACTCTGATATACCCCACACCCCTCACTGTAACACTGATATACCCCACACCCCTCACTGTAACACTGATATACCCCACACCCCTCACTGTAACACTGATACACCCCACACCCCTCACTGTAACACTCTGATATACCCCACACCCCTCACTGTAACACTCTGATATACCCCACACCCCTCACTGTAACACTCTGATATACCCCACACCCCTCACTGTAACACTGATATACCCCACACCCCTCACTGTAACACTGATATACCCCACACCCCTCACTGTAACACTGATATACCCCACACCCCTCACTGTAACACTGATATACCCTACACCCCTCACTGTAACACTCTGATATACCACACACCCCTCACTGTAACACTGATATACCCCACGCCCCTCACTGTAACACTGATATACCCCACACCCCTCACTGTAACACTGATATACCCCACACCCCTCACTGTAACACTGATATACCCCACACCCCTCACTGTAACACTGATATACCCTACACCCCTCACTGTAACACTCTGATATCCCCCACACCCCTCACTGTAACACTGATATACCCGACACCCCTCACTGTAACACTGATACACCCCACACCCCTCACTGTAACACTGATATACCCCACACCCCTCACTGTAACACTGATATACCCCACACCCCTCACTGTAACACTGATATACCCCACACCCCTCACTGTTACACTCTGATATACCCCACACCCCTCACTGTAACACACTGATATACCCCACACCCCTCACTGTAAAACTGATATACCCCACACACCTCACTATAACACTCTGATATACCCCACACCCCTCACTGTAACACTGATATACCCCACACCCCTCACTGTAACACTCGATATACCCCACACCCCTCACTGTAACACTCTGATATACCCCACACCCCTCACTGTAACACTCTGATACACCCCACACCCCTCAATGTAACACTGATATACCCCACACCCCTCACTGTAACACTGATATACCCCACACCCCTCACTGTAACACTCTGATACACCCCACACCCCTCACTGTAACACTGATATACCCCACACCCCTCACTGTAACACTGATATACCCCACACACCTCACTGTAACACACTGATATACCCCACACACCTCTCTGTAACACTCTGATATACCCCACACCCCTCACTGTAACACTCTGATACACCCCACACCCCTCAATGTAACACTGATATACCCCACACCCCTCACTGTAACACTGATATACCCCACACCCCTCACTGTAACACTCTGATATATCCCACACCCCTCACTGTAACACTGATATACCCCACACCCCTCACTGTAACACTGATATACCCCACACCCCTCACTGTAACACTCTGATATACCACACACCCCTCACTGTAACACTCTGATATACCCCACACCCCTCACTGTAACACTCTGATATACCCCACACCCCTCACTGTAACACTCTGATATACCCGACACCCCTCACTGTAACACTCTGATATACCCCACACCCCTCACTGTAACACTCTGATATACCCCACACCCCTCACTGTAACACTCTGATATACCCCACACCCCTCACTGTAACACTGATATACACCACACCCCTCACTGTAACACTCTGATATACCCCACACCCCTCACTGTAACACTCTGATATACCCCACACCCCTCACTGTAGCACTCTGATATACCCCACACCCCTCACTGTAACACTCTGATATACCCCGCACCCCTCACTGTAACACTCTGATGTACCCTACACCCCTCACTGTAACACTCTGATATACCCCACACCCCTCACTGTAACACTCTGATATACCCCACACCCCTCACTGTAACACTCTGATATACCCCGCACCCCTCACTGTAACACTCTGATATACCCCACACCCCTCACTGTAACGCACTGATATACCCCACACACCTCACTGTAACACTCTGATATACCCCACACCTCTCACTGTAACACTCTGATATACCCCGCACATCTCACTGTAACACTCTGATATACACCACACCCCTCACTGTAACACACTGATATATCCCACACCCCTCACTGTAACACTCTGATATACCCCACACCCCTCACTGTAACACTCTGATATATCCCACACCCCTCACTGTAATACTCTGATATACCCCACACCCCTCACTGTTTCACTCTGATATTCCCCACACCTCTCAATGTAACACTGATATACCCCACACCCCTCACTGTAACACTCTGATATACTCCACACCCCTCACTGTAACACTCTGATATACCCCACACCCCTCACTGTAACACTCTGATATACCCCACACCCCTCACTGTAACACTCTGATAGACCCCACAACCCTCACTGTCACACTGATATACCCCATACCCCTCACTGTAACACTGACATACCCAACACCCCTCACTGTAACACTCTGATATACCCCACACCCCTCACTGTAACACTCTGATATACCCCACACCCCTCACTGTAACACTGACATACCCCACACCCCTCACTGTAACGCACTGATATACCCCACACCCCTCACTGTAACACTCTGATATACCCCATACCCCTCACTGTAACACTGACATACCCCACACCCCTCACTGTAACGCACTGATATACCCCACACCCCTCACTGTAACACTGATATACCCCACACACCTCACTGTAACACTCTGATATACCCCACACCCCTCACTGTAACACTCTGATATACCCCACACCCCTCACTGTAACACTCTGATATACCCCACACCCCTCACTGTAACACTCTGATATACCCCACACCCCTCACTGTAACACTCTGATATACCCCACACCCCTCACTGTAACACTGATATACCCCACACACCTCACTGTAACACTCTGATATACCCCACACCTCTCACTGTAACACTCTGATATACCCCACACCCCTCGCTGTAACACTCTGATATACCCCACACCCCTCACTGTAACACTGATATACCCCACACACCTCACTGTAACACTCTGATATACCCCACACCTCTCACTGTAACACTCTGATATACCCCGCACATCTCACTGTAACACTCTGATATACACCACACCCCTCACTGTAACACTCTGATATATCCCACACCCCTCACTGTAACACTCTGATATACCCCACACCCCTCACTGTAACACTCTGATATATCGCACACCCCTCACTGTAACACTCTGATATGCCCCACACCCCTCACCGTAACACTCTGATATACCCCACACCCCTCACTGTAATACTCTGATATACCCCACACCCCTCAATGTAACACTGATATACCCCACACCCCTCACTGTAACACTCTGATATACTCCACACCCCTCACTGTAACACTCTGATATACCCCACACCCCTCACTGTAACACTCTGATATACCCCACACCCCTCACTGTAACACTCTGATATATCCCACACACCTCACTGTAACACACTGATATACCCCTCACCCCTCACTGTAACACTCTGATATACCCCACACCCCTCACTGTAACACTGTGATATATCCCACACCCCTCACTGTAACACTCTGATATACCCCACACTCCTCACTGTAACACTCTGATATACTCCAACCCCTCACTGTAACACTCTGATATACCCCACACCCCTCACTGTAACACTCTGATATACCCCAACCCCTCACTGTAACACTCTGATATACCCCACACCCCTCACTGTAACACTCTGATATACCCCACACCCCTCACTGTAACACTCTGATATACCCCACACCCCTCACTGTAACACTCTGATATACCCCACACCCCGCACTGTAACACTGATATACCCCACACCCCTCCCTGTAACACTGATATACCCCACACCCCTCACTGTAACACTCTGATATACCCCACACTCCTCACTGTAACACTGATATACCCCACACCCCTCACTGTAACACTCTGATATATCCCACACTCCTCACTGTAACACTGATACACCCCACACCCCTCACTGTAACACTCTGATATACCCCACACCCCTCACTGTAACACTCTGATATACCCCACACCCCTCACTGTAGCACTCTGATATACCCCACACCCTTCACTGTAACACTCTGATATACCCCGCACCCCTCACTGTAACACTCTGATATACCCTACACCCCTCACTGTAACACTCTGATATACCCCACACCCCTCACTGTAACACTCTGATATACCCCACACCCCTCACTGTAACACTCTGATATACCCCACACCCCTCACTGTGACACTCTGATATACCCCACACTCCTCACTGTAACACTCTGATATACCCCACACCCCTCACTGTAAGACTGATATACCCCACACCCCTCACTGTAACAATGATATACCGCACACCCCTCACTGTAACACTGATATACCCCACACTCCTCACTGTAACACTCTAATATACCCCACACCCCTCACTGTAACACTCTGATATACCCCACACCCCTCACTGTAACACTCTGATATACCCCGCACCCCTCACTGTAACACTCTGATATACCCCACACCCCTCACTGTAACGCACTGATATACCCCACACACCTCACTGTAACACTCTGATATACCCCACACCTCTCACTGTAACACTCTGATATACCCCGCACATCTCACTGTAACACTCTGATATACACCACACCCCTCACTGTAACACACTGATATATCCCACACCCCTCACTGTAACACTCTGATATACCCCACACCCCTCACTGTAACACTCTGATATACCCCACACCCCTCACTGTAACACACTGATATACCCCACACCCCTCACTGTTTCACTCTGATATTCCCCACACCCCTCAATGTAACACTGATATACCCCACACCCCTCACTGTAACACACTGATATACTCCACACCCCTCACTGTAACACTCTGATATACCCCACACCCCTCACTGTAACACTCTGATATACCCCACACCCCTCACTGTAACACTCTGATAGACCCCACAACCCTCACTGTCACACTGATATACCCCATACCCCTCACTGTAACACTGACATACCCAACACCCCTCACTGTAACACTCTGATATACCCCACACCCCTCACTGTAACACTCTGATATACCCCACACCCCTCACTGTAACACTGACATACCCCACACCCCTCACTGTAACGCACTGATATACCCCACACCCCTCACTGTAACACTCTGATATACCCCATACCCCTCACTGTAACACTGACATACCCCACACCCCTCACTGTAACGCACTGATATACCCCACACCCCTCACTGTAACACTGATATACCCCACACACCTCACTGTAACACTCTGATATACCCCACACCCCTCACTGTAACACTCTGATATACCCCACACCCCTCACTGTAACACTCTGATATACCCCACACCTCTCACTGTAACACTCTGATATACCCCACACCCCTCACTGTAACACTCTGATATACCCCACACCCCTCACCGTAACACTGATATACCCCACACACCTCACTGTAACACTCTGATATACCCCACACCTCTCACTGTAACACTCTGATATACCCCGCACATCTCACTGTAACACTCTGATATACACCACACCCCTCACTGTAACACTCTGATATATCCCACACCCCTCACTGTAACACTCTGATATACCCCACACCCCTCACTGTAACACTCTGATATATCCCACACCCCTCACTGTAACACTCCGATATGCCCCACACCCCTCACCGTAACACTCTGATATACCCCACACCCCTCACTGTAATACTCTGATATACCCCACACCCCTCAATGTAACACTGATATACCCCACAAACCTCACTGTAACACTCTGATATATCCCACACACCTCACTGTAACACACTGATATACCCCTCACCCCTCACTGTAACACTCTGATATACCCCACACCCCTCACTGTAACACTCTGATATACCCCACACCCCTCACTGTAACACTCTGATATACCCGACACCCCTCACTGTAACACTCTGATATACCCCACACCCCTCACTGTAACACTCTGATATACCCCACACCCCTCACTGTAACACTCTGATATACCCCACACCCCTCACTGTAACACTGATATACACCACACCCCTCACTGTAACACTCTGATATACCCCACACCCCTCACTGTAACACTCTGATATACCCCACACCCCTCACTGTAGCACTCTGATATACCCCACACCCCTCACTGTAACACTCTGATATACCCCGCACCCCTCACTGTAACACTCTGATATACCCTACACCCCTCACTGTAACACTCTGATATACCCCACACCCCTCACTGTAACACTCTGATATACCCCACACCCCTCACTGTAACACTCTGATATACCCCGCACCCCTCACTGTAACACTCTGATATACCCCACACCCCTCACTGTAACGCACTGATATACCCCACACACCTCACTGTAACACTCTGATATACCCCACACCTCTCACTGTAACACTCTGATATACCCCGCACATCTCACTGTAACACTCTGATATACACCACACCCCTCACTGTAACACACTGATATATCCCACACCCCTCACTGTAACACTCTGATATACCCCACACCCCTCACTGTAACACTCTGATATATCCCACACCCCTCACTGTAATACTCTGATATACCCCACACCCCTCACTGTTTCACTCTGATATTCCCCACACCCCTCAATGTAACACTGATATACCCCACACCCCTCACTGTAACACTCTGATATACTCCACACCCCTCACTGTAACACTCTGATATACCCCACACCCCTCACTGTAACACTCTGATATACCCCACACCCCTCACTGTAACACTCTGATAGACCCCACAACCCTCACTGTCACACTGATATACCCCATACCCCTCACTGTAACACTGACATACCCAACACCCCTCACTGTAACACTCTGATATACCCCACACCCCTCACTGTAACACTCTGATATACCCCACACCCCTCACTGTAACACTGACATACCCCACACCCCTCACTGTAACGCACTGATATACCCCACACCCCTCACTGTAACACTCTGATATACCCCATACCCCTCACTGTAACACTGACATACCCCACACCCCTCACTGTAACGCACTGATATACCCCACACCCCTCACTGTAACACTGATATACCCCACACACCTCACTGTAACACTCTGATATACCCCACACCCCTCACTGTAACTCTCTGATATACCCCACACCCCTCACTGTAACACTCTGATATACCCCACACCCCTCACTGTAACACTCTGATATAACCCACACCCCTCACTGTAACACTCTGATATACCCCACACCCCTCACTGTAACACTGATATACCCCACACACCTCACTGTAACACTCTGATATACCCCACACCTCTCACTGTAACACTCTGATATACCCCACACCCCTCACTGTAACACTCTGATATACCCCACACCCCTCACTGTAACACTCTGATATACCCCACACCCCGCACTGTAACACTGATATACCCCACACCCCTCCCTGTAACACTGATATACCCCACACCCCTCACTGTAACACTCTGATATACCCCACACTCCTCACTGTAACACTGATATACCCCACACCCCTCACTGTAACACTCTGATATATCCCACACTCCTCACTGTAACACTGATACACCCCACACCCCTCACTGTAACACTCTGATATACCCCACACCCCTCACTGTAACACTCTGATATACCCCACACCCCTCACTGTAGCACTCTGATATACCCCACACCCTTCACTGTAACACTCTGATATACCCCGCACCCCTCACTGTAACACTCTGATATACCCTACACCCCTCACTGTAACACTCTGATATACCCCACACCCCTCACTGTAACACTCTGATATACCCCACACCCCTCACTGTAACACTCTGATATACCCCACACCCCTCACTGTGACACTCTGATATACCCCACACTCCTCACTGTAACACTCTGATATACCCCACACCCCTCACTGTAAGACTGATATACCCCACACCCCTCACTGTAACAATGATATACCGCACACCCCTCACTGTAACACTGATATACCCCACACTCCTCACTGTAACACTCTAATATACCCCACACCCCTCACTGTAACACTCTGATATACCCCACACCCCTCACTGTAACACTCTGATATACCCCGCACCCCTCACTGTAACACTCTGATATACCCCACACCCCTCACTGTAACGCACTGATATACCCCACACACCTCACTGTAACACTCTGATATACCCCACACCTCTCACTGTAACACTCTGATATACCCCGCACATCTCACTGTAACACTCTGATATACACCACACCCCTCACTGTAACACACTGATATATCCCACACCCCTCACTGTAACACTCTGATATACCCCACACCCCTCACTGTAACACTCTGATATACCCCACACCCCTCACTGTAACACACTGATATACCCCACACCCCTCACTGTTTCACTCTGATATTCCCCACACCCCTCAATGTAACACTGATATACCCCACACCCCTCACTGTAACACACTGATATACTCCACACCCCTCACTGTAACACTCTGATATACCCCACACCCCTCACTGTAACACTCTGATATACCCCACACCCCTCACTGTAACACTCTGATAGACCCCACAACCCTCACTGTCACACTGATATACCCCATACCCCTCACTGTAACACTGACATACCCAACACCCCTCACTGTAACACTCTGATATACCCCACACCCCTCACTGTAACACTCTGATATACCCCACACCCCTCACTGTAACACTGACATACCCCACACCCCTCACTGTAACGCACTGATATACCCCACACCCCTCACTGTAACACTCTGATATACCCCATACCCCTCACTGTAACACTGACATACCCCACACCCCTCACTGTAACGCACTGATATACCCCACACCCCTCACTGTAACACTGATATACCCCACACACCTCACTGTAACACTCTGATATACCCCACACCCCTCACTGTAACACTCTGATATACCCCACACCCCTCACTGTAACACTCTGATATACCCCACACCTCTCACTGTAACACTCTGATATACCCCACACCCCTCACTGTAACATTCTGATATACCCCACACCCCTCACCGTAACACTGATATACCCCACACACCTCACTGTAACACTCTGATATACCCCACACCTCTCACTGTAACACTCTGATATACCCCGCACATCTCACTGTAACACTCTGATATACACCACACCCCTCACTGTAACACTCTGATATATCCCACACCCCTCACTGTAACACTCTGATATACCCCACACCCCTCACTGTAACACTCTGATATATCCCACACCCCTCACTGTAACACTCCGATATGCCCCACACCCCTCACCGTAACACTCTGATATACCCCACACCCCTCACTGTAATACTCTGATATACCCCACACCCCTCAATGTAACACTGATATACCCCACACCCCTCACTGTAACACTCTGATATATCCCACACACCTCACTGTAACACACTGATATACCCCTCACCCCTCACTGTAACACTCTGATATACCCCACACCCCTCACTGTAACACTCTGATATACCCCACACCCCTCACTGTAACACTCTGATATACCCGACACCCCTCACTGTAACACTCTGATATACCCCACACCCCTCACTGTAACACTCTGATATACCCCACACCCCTCACTGTAACACTCTGATATACCCCACACCCCTCACTGTAACACTGATATACACCACACCCCTCACTGTAACACTCTGATATACCCCACACCCCTCACTGTAACACTCTGATATACCCCACACCCCTCACTGTAGCACTCTGATATACCCCACACCCCTCACTGTAACACTCTGATATACCCCGCACCCCTCACTGTAACACTCTGATATACCCTACACCCCTCACTGTAACACTCTGATATACCCCACACCCCTCACTGTAACACTCTGATATACCCCACACCCCTCACTGTAACACTCTGATATACCCCGCACCCCTCACTGTAACACTCTGATATACCCCACACCCCTCACTGTAACGCACTGATATACCCCACACACCTCACTGTAACACTCTGATATACCCCACACCTCTCACTGTAACACTCTGATATACCCCGCACATCTCACTGTAACACTCTGATATACACCACACCCCTCACTGTAACACACTGATATATCCCACACCCCTCACTGTAACACTCTGATATACCCCACACCCCTCACTGTAACACTCTGATATATCCCACACCCCTCACTGTAATACTCTGATATACCCCACACCCCTCACTGTTTCACTCTGATATTCCCCACACCCCTCAATGTAACACTGATATACCCCACACCCCTCACTGTAACACTCTGATATACTCCACACCCCTCACTGTAACACTCTGATATACCCCACACCCCTCACTGTAACACTCTGATATACCCCACACCCCTCACTGTAACACTCTGATAGACCCCACAACCCTCACTGTCACACTGATATACCCCATACCCCTCACTGTAACACTGACATACCCAACACCCCTCACTGTAACACTCTGATATACCCCACACCCCTCACTGTAACACTCTGATATACCCCACACCCCTCACTGTAACACTGACATACCCCACACCCCTCACTGTAACGCACTGATATACCCCACACCCCTCACTGTAACACTCTGATATACCCCATACCCCTCACTGTAACACTGACATACCCCACACCCCTCACTGTAACGCACTGATATACCCCACACCCCTCACTGTAACACTGATATACCCCACACACCTCACTGTAACACTCTGATATACCCCACACCCCTCACTGTAACACTCTGATATACCCCACACCCCTCACTGTAACACTCTGATATACCCCACACCCCTCACTGTAACACTCTGATATACCCCACACCCCTCACTGTAACACTCTGATATACCCCACACCCCTCACTGTAACACTGATATACCCCACACACCTCACTGTAACACTCTGATATACCCCACACCTCTCACTGTAACACTCTGATATACCCCACACCCCTCACTGTAACACTCTGATATACCCCACACCCCTCACTGTAACACTGATATACCCCACACACCTCACTGTAACACTCTGATATACCCCACACCTCTCACTGTAACACTCTGATATACCCCGCACATCTCACTGTAACACTCTGATATACACCACACCCCTCACTGTAACACTCTGATATATCCCACACCCCTCACTGTAACACTCTGATATACCCCACACCCCTCACTGTAACACTCTGATATATCCCACACCCCTCACTGTAACACTCTGATATGCCCCACACCCCTCACCGTAACACTCTGATATACCCCACACCCCTCACTGTAATACTCTGATATACCCCACACCCCTCAATGTAACACTGATATACCCCACACCCCTCACTGTAACACTCTGATATACTCCACACCCCTCACTGTAACACTCTGATATACCCCACACCCCTCACTGTAACACTCTGATATACCCCACACCCCTCACTGTAACACTCTGATATATCCCACACACCTCACTGTAACACACTGATATACCCCTCACCCCTCACTGTAACACTCTGATATACCCCACACCCCTCACTGTAACACTGTGATATATCCCACACCCCTCACTGTAACACTCTGATATACCCCACACTCCTCACTGTAACACTCTGATATACTCCAACCCCTCACTGTAACACTCTGATATACCCCACACCCCTCACTGTAACACTCTGATATACCCCAACCCCTCACTGTAACACTCTGATATACCCCACACCCCTCACTGTAACACTCTGATATACCCCACACCCCTCACTGTAACACTCTGATATACCCCACACCCCTCACTGTAACACTCTGATATACCCCACACCCCGCACTGTAACACTGATATACCCCACACCCCTCACTGTAACACTGATATACCCCACACCCCTCACTGTAACACTCTGATATACCCCACACTCCTCACTGTAACACTGATATACCCCACACCCCTCACTGTAACACTCTGATATATCCCACACTCCTCACTGTAACACTGATACACCCCACACCCCTCACTGTAACACTCTGATATACCCCACACCCCTCACTGTAACACTCTGATATACCCCACACCCCTCACTGTAGCACTCTGATATACCCCACACCCCTCACTGTAACACTCTGATATACCCCGCACCCCTCACTGTAACACTCTGATATACCCTTCACCCCTCACTGTAACACTCTGATATACCCCACACCCCTCACTGTAACACTCTGATATACCCCACACCCCTCACTGTAACACTCTGATATACCCCACACCCCTCACTGTGACACTCTGATATACCCCACACTCCTCACTGTAACACTCTGATATACCCCACACCCCTCACTGTAAGACTGATATACCCCACACCCCTCACTGTAACACTGATATACCGCACACCCCTCACTGTAACACTGATATACCCCACACTCCTCACTGTAACACTCTAATATACCCCACACCCCTCACTGTAACACTCTGATATACCCCACACCCCTCACTGTAACACTCTGATATACCCCGCACCCCTCACTGTAACACTCTGATATACCCCACACCCCTCACTGTAACGCACTGATATACCCCACACACCTCACTGTAACACTCTGATATACCCCACACCTCTCACTGTAACACTCTGATATACCCCGCACATCTCACTGTAACACTCTGATATACACCACACCCCTCACTGTAACACACTGATATATCCCACACCCCTCACTGTAACACTCTGATATACCCCACACCCCTCACTGTAACACTCTGATATACCCCACACCCCTCACTGTAACACACTGATATACCCCACACCCCTCACTGTTTCACTCTGATATTCCCCACACCCCTCAATGTAACACTGATATACCCCACACCCCTCACTGTAACACTCTGATATACTCCACACCCCTCACTGTAACACTCTGATATACCCCACACCCCTCACTGTAACACTCTGATATACCCCACACCCCTCACTGTAACACTCTGATAGACCCCACAACCCTCACTGTCACACTGATATACCCCATACCCCTCACTGTAACACTGACATACCCAACACCCCTCACTGTAACACTCTGATATACCCCACACCCCTCACTGTAACACTCTGATATACCCCACACCCCTCACTGTAACACTGACATACCCCACACCCCTCACTGTAACGCACTGATATACCCCACACCCCTCACTGTAACACTCTGATATACCCCATACCCCTCACTGTAACACTGACATACCCCACACCCCTCACTGTAACGCACTGATATACCCCACACCCCTCACTGTAACACTGATATACCCCACACACCTCACTGTAACACTCTGATATACCCCACACCCCTCACTGTAACACTCTGATATACCCCACACCCCTCACTGTAACACTCTGATATACCCCACACCTCTCACTGTAACACTCTGATATACCCCACACCCCTCACTGTAACACTCTGATATACCCCACACCCCTCACTGTAACACTGATATACCCCACACACCTCACTGTAACACTCTGATATACCCCACACCTCTCACTGTAACACTCTGATATACCCCGCACATCTCACTGTAACACTCTGATATACCCCACACCCCTCACTGTAACACTCTGATATACCCCACACCCCTCACTGTGACACTCTGATATACCCCACACTCCTCACTGTAACACTCTGATATACCCCACACCCCTCACTGTAAGACTGATATACCCCACACCCCTCACTGTAACAATGATATACCGCACACCCCTCACTGTAACACTGATATACCCCACACTCCTCACTGTAACACTCTAATATACCCCACACCCCTCACTGTAACACTCTGATATACCCCACACCCCTCACTGTAACACTCTGATATACCCCGCACCCCTCACTGTAACACTCTGATATACCCCACACCCCTCACTGTAACGCACTGATATACCCCACACACCTCACTGTAACACTCTGATATACCCCACACCTCTCACTGTAACACTCTGATATACCCCGCACATCTCACTGTAACACTCTGATATACACCACACCCCTCACTGTAACACTCTGATATATCCCACACCCCTCACTGTAACACTCTGATATACCCCACACCCCTCACTGTAACACTCTGATATACCCCACACCCCTCACTGTAACACACTGATATACCCCACACCCCTCACTGTTTCACTCTGATATTCCCCACACCCCTCAATGTAACACTGATATACCCCACACCCCTCACTGTAACACACTGATATACTCCACACCCCTCACTGTAACACTCTGATATACCCCACACCCCTCACTGTAACACTCTGATATACCCCACACCCCTCACTGTAACACTCTGATAGACCCCACAACCCTCACTGTCACACTGATATACCCCATACCCCTCACTGTAACACTGACATACCCAACACCCCTCACTGTAACACTCTGATATACCCCACACCCCTCACTGTAACACTCTGATATACCCCACACCCCTCACTGTAACACTGACATACCCCACACCCCTCACTGTAACGCACTGATATACCCCACACCCCTCACTGTAACACTCTGATATACCCCATACCCCTCACTGTAACACTGACATACCCCACACCCCTCACTGTAACGCACTGATATACCCCACACCCCTCACTGTAACACTGATATACCCCACACACCTCACTGTAACACTCTGATATACCCCACACCCCTCACTGTAACACTCTGATATACCCCACACCCCTCACTGTAACACTCTGATATACCCCACACCTCTCACTGTAACACTCTGATATACCCCACACCCCTCACTGTAACACTCTGATATACCCCACACCCCTCACCGTAACACTGATATACCCCACACACCTCACTGTAACACTCTGATATACCCCACACCTCTCACTGTAACACTCTGATATACACCGCACATCTCACTGTAACACTCTGATATACACCACACCCCTCACTGTAACACTCTGATATATCCCACACCCCTCACTGTAACACTCTGATATACCCCACACCCCTCACTGTAACACTCTGATATATCCCACACCCCTCACTGTAACACTCCGATATGCCCCACACCCCTCACCGTAACACTCTGATATACCCCACACCCCTCACTGTAATACTCTGATATACCCCACACCCCTCAATGTAACACTGATATACCCCACACCCCTCACTGTAACACTCTGATATACTCCACACCCCTCACTGTAACACTCTGATATACCCCACACCCCTCACTGTAACACTCTGATATACCCCACACCCCTCACTGTAACACTCTGATATATCCCACACACCTCACTGTAACACACTGATATACCCCTCACCCCTCACTGTAACACTCTGATATACCCCACACCCCTCACTGTAACACTGTGATATATCCCACACCCCTCACTGTAACACTCTGATATACCCCACACCCCTCACTGTAACACTCTGATATACCCCAACCCCTCACTGTAACACTCTGATATACCCCACACCCCTCACTGTAACACTCTGATATACCCCACACCCCTCACTGTAACACTCTGATATACCCCGCACCCCTCACTGTAACACTCTGATATACCCCACACCCCTCACTGTAACGCACTGATATACCCCACACACCTCACTGTAACACTCTGATATACCCCACACCTCTCACTGTAACACTCTGATATACCCCGCACATCTCACTGTAACACTCTGATATACACCACACCCCTCACTGTAACACACTGATATATCCCACACCCCTCACTGTAACACTCTGATATACCCCACACCCCTCACTGTAACACTCTGATATACCCCACACCCCTCACTGTAACACACTGATATACCCCACACCCCTCACTGTTTCACTCTGATATTCCCCACACCCCTCAATGTAACACTGATATACCCCACACCCCTCACTGTAACACACTGATATACTCCACACCCCTCACTGTAACACTCTGATATACCCCACACCCCTCACTGTAACACTCTGATATACCCCACACCCCTCACTGTAACACTCTGATAGACCCCACAACCCTCACTGTCACACTGATATACCCCATACCCCTCACTGTAACACTGACATACCCAACACCCCTCACTGTAACACTCTGATATACCCCACACCCCTCACTGTAACACTCTGATATACCCCACACCCCTCACTGTAACACTGACATACCCCACACCCCTCACTGTAACGCACTGATATACCCCACACCCCTCACTGTAACACTCTGATATACCCCATACCCCTCACTGTAACACTGACATACCCCACACCCCTCACTGTAACGCACTGATATACCCCACACCCCTCACTGTAACACTGATATACCCCACACACCTCACTGTAACACTCTGATATACCCCACACCCCTCACTGTAACACTCTGATATACCCCACACCCCTCACTGTAACACTCTGATATACCCCACACCTCTCACTGTAACACTCTGATATACCCCACACCCCTCACTGTAACACTCTGATATACCCCACACCCCTCACCGTAACACTGATATACCCCACACACCTCACTGTAACACTCTGATATACCCCACACCTCTCACTGTAACACTCTGATATACCCCGCACATCTCACTGTAACACTCTGATATACACCACACCCCTCACTGTAACACTCTGATATATCCCACACCCCTCACTGTAACACTCTGATATACCCCACACCCCTCACTGTAACACTCTGATATATCCCACACCCCTCACTGTAACACTCCGATATGCCCCACACCCCTCACCGTAACACTCTGATATACCCCACACCCCTCACTGTAATACTCTGATATACCCCACACCCCTCAATGTAACACTGATATACCCCACACCCCTCACTGTAACACTCTGATATACTCCACACCCCTCACTGTAACACTCTGATATACCCCACACCCCTCACTGTAACACTCTGATATACCCCACACCCCTCACTGTAACACTCTGATATATCCCACACACCTCACTGTAACACACTGATATACCCCTCACCCCTCACTGTAACACTCTGATATACCCCACACCCCTCACTGTAACACTGTGATATATCCCACACCCCTCACTGTAACACTCTGATATACCCCACACTCCTCACTGTAACACTCTGATATACTCCAACCCCTCACTGTAACACTCTGATATACCCCACACCCCTCACTGTAACACTCTGATATACCCCAACCCCTCACTGTAACACTCTGATATACCCCACACCCCTCACTGTAACACTCTGATATACCCCAACCCCTCACTGTAACACTCTGATATACCCCACACCCCTCACTGTAACACTCTGATACACCCCACACCCCTCAATGTAACACTGATATACCCCACACCCCTCACTGTAACACTGATATACCCCACACCCCTCTCTGTAACACTCTGATACACCCCACACCCCTCACTATAACACTGATATACCCCACACCCCTCACTGTAACACTGATATACCCCACACACCTCACTGTAACACACTGATATACCCCACACACCTCTCTGTAACACTCTGATATACCCCACACCCCTCACTGTAACACTCTGATACACCCCACACCCCTCAATGTAACACTGATATACCCCACACCCCTCACTGTAACACTGATATACCCCACACCCCTCACTGTAACACTCTGATATATCCCACACCCCTCACTGTAACACTGATATACCCCACACCCCTCACTGTAACACTGATATACCCCACACCCCTCACTGTAACACTCTGATATACCACACACCCCTCACTGTAACACTCTGATATACCCCACACCCCTCACTGTAACACTCTGATATACCCCACACCCCTCACTGTAACACTCTGATATACCCGACACCCCTCACTGTAACACTCTGATATACCCCACACCCCTCACTGTAACACTCTGATATACCCCACACCCCTCACTGTAACACTCTGATATACCCCACACCCCTCACTGTAACACTGATATACACCACACCCCTCACTGTAACACTCTGATATACCCCACACACCTCACTGTAACACTCTGATATACCCCACACCCCTCACTGTAGCACTCTGATATACCCCACACCCCTCACTGTAACACTCTGATATACCCTACACCCCTCACTGTAACACTCTGATATACCCCACACCCCTCACTGTAACACTCTGATATACCCCACACCCCTCACTGTAACACTCTGATATACCCCGCACCCCTCACTGTAACACTCTGATATACCCCACACCCCTCACTGTAACGCACTGATATACCCCACACACCTCACTGTAACACTCTGATATACCCCACACCTCTCACTGTAACACTCTGATATACCCCGCACATCTCACTGTAACACTCTGATATACACCACACCCCTCACTGTAACACACTGATATATCCCACACCCCTCACTGTAACACTCTGATATACCCCACACCCCTCACTGTAACACTCTGATATATCCCACACTCCTCACTGTAATACTCTGATATACCCCACACCCCTCACTGTTTCACTCTGATATTCCCCACACCCCTCAATGTAACACTGATATACCCCACACCCCTCACTGTAACACTCTGATATACTCCACACCCCTCACTGTAACACTCTGATATACCCCACACCCCTCACTGTAACACTCTGATATACCCCACACCCCTCACTGTAACACTCTGATAGACCCCACAACCCTCACTGTCACACTGATATACCCCATACCCCTCACTGTAACACTGACATACCCAACACCCCTCACTGTAACACTCTGATATACCCCACACCCCTCACTGTAACACTCTGATATACCCCACACCCCTCACTGTAACACTGACATACCCCACACCCCTCACTGTAACGCACTGATATACCCCACACCCCTCACTGTAACACTCTGATATACCCCATACCCCTCACTGTAACACTGACATACCCCACACCCCTCACTGTAACGCACTGATATACCCCACACCCCTCACTGTAACACTGATATACCCCACACACCTCACTGTAACACTCTGATATACCCCACACCCCTCACTGTAACACTCTGATATACCCCACACCCCTCACTGTAACACTCTGATATACCCCACACCCCTCACTGTAACACTCTGATATACCCCACACCCCTCACTGTAACACTCTGATATACCCCACACCCCTCACTGTAACACTGATATACCCCACACACCTCACTGTAACACTCTGATATACCCCACACCTCTCACTGTAACACTCTGATATACCCCACACCCCTCACTGTAACACTCTGATATACCCCACACCCCTCACTGTAACACTGATATACCCCACACACCTCACTGTAACACTCTGATATACCCCACACCTCTCACTGTAACACTCTGATATACCCCGCACATCTCACTGTAACACTCTGATATACACCACACCCCTCACTGTAACACTCTGATATATCCCACACCCCTCACTGTAACACTCTGATATACCCCACACCCCTCACTGTAACACTCTGATATATCCCACACCCCTCACTGTAACACTCTGATATGCCCCACACCCCTCACCGTAACACTCTGATATACCCCACACCCCTCACTGTAATACTCTGATATACCCCACACCCCTCAATGTAACACTGATATACCCCACACCCCTCACTGTAACACTCTGATATACTCCACACCCCTCACTGTAACACTCTGATATACCCCACACCCCTCACTGTAACACTCTGATATACCCCACACCCCTCACTGTAACACTCTGATATATCCCACACACCTCACTGTAACACACTGATATACCCCTCACCCCTCACTGTAACACTCTGATATACCCCACACCCCTCACTGTAACACTGTGATATATCCCACACCCCTCACTGTAACACTCTGATATACCCCACACTCCTCACTGTAACACTCTGATATACTCCAACCCCTCACTGTAACACTCTGATATACCCCACACCCCTCACTGTAACACTCTGATATACCCCAACCCCTCACTGTAACACTCTGATATACCCCACACCCCTCACTGTAACACTCTGATATACCCCACACCCCTCACTGTAACACTCTGATATACCCCACACCCCTCACTGTAACACTCTGATATACCCCACACCCCGCACTGTAACACTGATATACCCCACACCCCTCACTGTAACACTGATATACCCCACACCCCTCACTGTAACACTCTGATATACCCCACACTCCTCACTGTAACACTGATATACCCCACACCCCTCACTGTAACACTCTGATATATCCCACACTCCTCACTGTAACACTGATACACCCCACACCCCTCACTGTAACACTCTGATATACCCCACACCCCTCACTGTAACACTCTGATATACCCCACACCCCTCACTGTAGCACTCTGATATACCCCACACCCCTCACTGTAACACTCTGATATACCCCGCACCCCTCACTGTAACACTCTGATATACCCTACACCCCTCACTGTAACACTCTGATATACCCCACACCCCTCACTGTAACACTCTGATATACCCCACACCCCTCACTGTAACACTCTGATATACCCCACACCCCTCACTGTGACACTCTGATATACCCCACACTCCTCACTGTAACACTCTGATATACCCCACACCCCTCACTGTAAGACTGATATACCCCACACCCCTCACTGTAACACTGATATACCGCACACCCCTCACTGTAACACTGATATACCCCACACTCCTCACTGTAACACTCTAATATACCCCACACCCCTCACTGTAACACTCTGATATACCCCACACCCCTCACTGTAACACTCTGATATACCCCGCACCCCTCACTGTAACACTCTGATATACCCCACACCCCTCACTGTAACGCACTGATATACCCCACACACCTCACTGTAACACTCTGATATACCCCACACCTCTCACTGTAACACTCTGATATACCCCGCACATCTCACTGTAACACTCTGATATACACCACACCCCTCACTGTAACACACTGATATATCCCACACCCCTCACTGTAACACTCTGATATACCCCACACCCCTCACTGTAACACTCTGATATACCCCACACCCCTCACTGTAACACACTGATATACCCCACACCCCTCACTGTTTCACTCTGATATTCCCCACACCCCTCAATGTAACACTGATATACCCCACACCCCTCACTGTAACACTCTGATATACTCCACACCCCTCACTGTAACACTCTGATATACCCCACACCCCTCACTGTAACACTCTGATATACCTCACACCCCTCACTGTAACACTCTGATAGACCCCACAACCCTCACTGTCACACTGATATACCCCATACCCCTCACTGTAACACTGACATACCCAACACCCCTCACTGTAACACTCTGATATACCCCACACCCCTCACTGTAACACTCTGATATACCCCACACCCCTCACTGTAACACTGACATACCCCACACCCCTCACTGTAACGCACTGATATACCCCACACCCCTCACTGTAACACTCTGATATACCCCATACCCCTCACTGTAACACTGACATACCCCACACCCCTCACTGTAACGCACTGATATACCCCACACCCCTCACTGTAACACTGATATACCCCACACACCTCACTGTAACACTCTGATATACCCCACACCCCTCACTGTAACACTCTGATATACCCCACACCCCTCACTGTAACACTCTGATATACCCCACACCTCTCACTGTAACACTCTGATATACCCCACACCCCTCACTGTAACACTCTGATATACCCCACACCCCTCACTGTAACACTGATATACCCCACACACCTCACTGTAACACTCTGATATACCCCACACCTCTCACTGTAACACTCTGATATACCCCGCACATCTCACTGTAACACTCTGATATACCCCACACCCCTCACTGTAACACTCTGATATACCCCACACCCCTCACTGTGACACTCTGATATACCCCACACTCCTCACTGTAACACTCTGATATACCCCACACCCCTCACTGTAAGACTGATATACCCCACACCCCTCACTGTAACAATGATATACCGCACACCCCTCACTGTAACACTGATATACCCCACACTCCTCACTGTAACACTCTAATATACCCCACACCCCTCACTGTAACACTCTGATATACCCCACACCCCTCACTGTAACACTCTGATATACCCCGCACCCCTCACTGTAACACTCTGATATACCCCACACCCCTCACTGTAACGCACTGATATACCCCACACACCTCACTGTAACACTCTGATATACCCCACACCTCTCACTGTAACACTCTGATATACCCCGCACATCTCACTGTAACACTCTGATATACACCACACCCCTCACTGTAACACTCTGATATATCCCACACCCCTCACTGTAACACTCTGATATACCCCACACCCCTCACTGTAACACTCTGATATACCCCACACCCCTCACTGTAACACACTGATATACCCCACACCCCTCACTGTTTCACTCTGATATTCCCCACACCCCTCAATGTAACACTGATATACCCCACACCCCTCACTGTAACACACTGATATACTCCACACCCCTCACTGTAACACTCTGATATACCCCACACCCCTCACTGTAACACTCTGATATACCCCACACCCCTCACTGTAACACTCTGATAGACCCCACAACCCTCACTGTCACACTGATATACCCCATACCCCTCACTGTAACACTGACATACCCAACACCCCTCACTGTAACACTCTGATATACCCCACACCCCTCACTGTAACACTCTGATATACCCCACACCCCTCACTGTAACACTGACATACCCCACACCCCTCACTGTAACGCACTGATATACCCCACACCCCTCACTGTAACACTCTGATATACCCCATACCCCTCACTGTAACACTGACATACCCCACACCCCTCACTGTAACGCACTGATATACCCCACACCCCTCACTGTAACACTGATATACCCCACACACCTCACTGTAACACTCTGATATACCCCACACCCCTCACTGTAACACTCTGATATACCCCACACCCCTCACTGTAACACTCTGATATACCCCACACCTCTCACTGTAACACTCTGATATACCCCACACCCCTCACTGTAACACTCTGATATACCCCACACCCCTCACCGTAACACTGATATACCCCACACACCTCACTGTAACACTCTGATATACCCCACACCTCTCACTGTAACACTCTGATATACCCCGCACATCTCACTGTAACACTCTGATATACACCACACCCCTCACTGTAACACTCTGATATATCCCACACCCCTCACTGTAACACTCTGATATACCCCACACCCCTCACTGTAACACTCTGATATATCCCACACCCCTCACTGTAACACTCCGATATGCCCCACACCCCTCACCGTAACACTCTGATATACCCCACACCCCTCACTGTAATACTCTGATATACCCCACACCCCTCAATGTAACACTGATATACCCCACACCCCTCACTGTAACACTCTGATATACTCCACACCCCTCACTGTAACACTCTGATATACCCCACACCCCTCACTGTAACACTCTGATATACCACACACCCCTCACTGTAACACTCTGATATATCCCACACACCTCACTGTAACACACTGATATACCCCTCACCCCTCACTGTAACACTCTGATATACCCCACACCCCTCACTGTAACACTGTGATATATCCCACACCCCTCACTGTAACACTCTGATATACCCCACACTCCTCACTGTAACACTCTGATATACTCCAACCCCTCACTGTAACACTCTGATATACCCCACACCCCTCACTGTAACACTCTGATATACCCCAACCCCTCACTGTAACACTCTGATATACCCCACACCCCTCACTGTAACACTCTGATATACCCCAACCCCTCACTGTAACACTCTGATATACCCCACACCCCTCACTGTAACACTCTGATACACCCCACACCCCTCAATGTAACACTGATATACCCCACACCCCTCACTGTAACACTGATATACCCCACACCCCTCACTGTAACACTCTGATACACCCCACACCCCTCACTGTAACACTGATATACCCCACACCCCTCACTGTAACACTGATATACCCCACACACCTCACTGTAACACACTGATATACCCCACACACCTCTCTGTAACACTCTGATATACCCCACACCCCTCACTGTAACACTCTGATACACCCCACACCCCTCAATGTAACACTGATATACCCCACACCCCTCACTGTAACACTGATATACCCCACACCCCTCACTGTAACACTCTGATATATCCCACACCCCTCACTGTAACACTGATATACCCCACACCCCTCACTGTAACACTGATATACCCCACACCCCTCACTGTAACACTCTGATATACCACACACCCCTCACTGTAACACTCTGATATACCCCACACCCCTCACTGTAACACTCTGATATACCCCACACCCCTCACTGTAACACTCTGATATACCCGACACCCCTCACTGTAACACTCTGATATACCCCACACCCCTCACTGTAACACTCTGATATACCCCACACCCCTCACTGTAACACTCTGATATACCCCACACCCCTCACTGTAACACTGATATACACCACACCCCTCACTGTAACACTCTGATATACCCCACACCCCTCACTGTAACACTCTGATATACCCCACACCCCTCACTGTAGCACTCTGATATACCCCACACCCCTCACTGTAACACTCTGATATACCCCGCACCCCTCACTGTAACACTCTGATATACCCTACACCCCTCACTGTAACACTCTGATATACCCCACACCCCTCACTGTAACACTCTGATATACCCCACACCCCTCACTGTAACACTCTGATATACCCCGCACCCCTCACTGTAACACTCTGATATACCCCACACCCCTCACTGTAACGCACTGATATACCCCACACACCTCACTGTAACACTCTGATATACCCCACACCTCTCACTGTAACACTCTGATATACCCCGCACATCTCACTGTAACACTCTGATATACACCACACCCCTCACTGTAACACACTGATATATCCCACACCCCTCACTGTAACACTCTGATATACCCCACACCCCTCACTGTAACACTCTGATATATCCCACACCCCTCACTGTAATACTCTGATATACCCCACACCCCTCACTGTTTCACTCTGATATTCCCCACACCCCTCAATGTAACACTGATATACCCCACACCCCTCACTGTAACACTCTGATATACTCCACACCCCTCACTGTAACACTCTGATATACCCCACACCCCTCACTGTAACACTCTGATATACCCCACACCCCTCACTGTAACACTCTGATAGACCCCACAACCCTCACTGTCACACTGATATACCCCATACCCCTCACTGTAACACTGACATACCCAACACCCCTCACTGTAACACTCTGATATACCCCACACCCCTCACTGTAACACTCTGATATACCCCACACCCCTCACTGTAACACTGACATACCCCACACCCCTCACTGTAACGCACTGATATACCCCACACCCCTCACTGTAACACTCTGATATACCCCATACCCCTCACTGTAACACTGACATATCCCACACCCCTCACTGTAACGCACTGATATACCCCACACCCCTCACTGTAACACTGATATACCCCACACACCTCACTGTAACACTCTGATATACCCCACACCCCTCACTGTAACACTCTGATATACCCCACACCCCTCACTGTAACACTCTGATATACCCCACACCCCTCACTGTAACACTCTGATATACCCCACACCCCTCACTGTAACACTCTGATATACCCCACACCCCTCACTGTAACACTGATATACCCCACACACCTCACTGTAACACTCTGATATACCCCACACCTCTCACTGTAACACTCTGATATACCCCACACCCCTCACTGTAACACTCTGATATACCCCACACCCCTCACTGTAACACTGATATACCCCACACACCTCACTGTAACACTCTGATATACCCCACACCTCTCACTGTAACACTCTGATATACCCCGCACATCTCACTGTAACACTCTGATATACACCACACCCCTCACTGTAACACTCTGATATATCCCACACCCCTCACTGTAACACTCTGATATACCCCACACCCCTCACTGTAACACTCTGATATATCCCACACCCCTCACTGTAACACTCTGATATGCCCCACACCCCTCACCGTAACACTCTGATATACCCCACACCCCTCACTGTAATACTCTGATATACCCCACACCCCTCAATGTAACACTGATATACCCCACACCCCTCACTGTAACACTCTGATATACTCCACACCCCTCACTGTAACACTCTGATATACCCCACACCCCTCACTGTAACACTCTGATATACCCCACACCCCTCACTGTAACACTCTGATATATCCCACACACCTCACTGTAACACACTGATATACCCCTCACCCCTCACTGTAACACTCTGATATACCCCACACCCCTCACTGTAACACTGTGATATATCCCACACCCCTCACTGTAACACTCTGATATACCCCACACTCCTCACTGTAACACTCTGATATACTCCAACCCCTCACTGTAACACTCTGATATACCCCACACCCCTCACTGTAACACTCTGATATACCCCAACCCCTCACTGTAACACTCTGATATACCCCACACCCCTCACTGTAACACTCTGATATACCCCACACCCCTCACTGTAACACTCTGATATACCCCACACCCCTCACTGTAACACTCTGATATACCCCACACCCCGCACTGTAACACTGATATACCCCACACCCCTCACTGTAACACTGATATACCCCACACCCCTCACTGTAACACTCTGATATACCCCACACTCCTCACTGTAACACTGATATACCCCACACCCCTCACTGTAACACTCTGATATATCCCACACTCCTCACTGTAACACTGATACACCCCACACCCCTCACTGTAACACTCTGATATACCCCACACCCCTCACTGTAACACTCTGATATACCCCACACCCCTCACTGTAGCACTCTGATATACCCCACACCCCTCACTGTAACACTCTGATATACCCCGCACCCCTCACTGTAACACTCTGATATACCCTACACCCCTCACTGTAACACTCTGATATACCCCACACCCCTCACTGTAACACTCTGATATACCCCACACCCCTCACTGTAACACTCTGATATACCCCACACCCCTCACTGTGACACTCTGATATACCCCACACTCCTCACTGTAACACTCTGATATACCCCACACCCCTCACTGTAAGACTGATATACCCCACACCCCTCACTGTAACACTGATATACCGCGCACCCCTCACTGTAACACTGATATACCCCACACTCCTCACTGTAACACTCTAATATACCCCACACCCCTCACTGTAACACTCTGATATACCCCACACCCCTCACTGTAACACTCTGATATACCCCGCACCCCTCACTGTAACACTCTGATATACCCCACACCCCTCACTGTAACGCACTGATATACCCCACACACCTCACTGTAACACTCTGATATACCCCACACCTCTCACTGTAACACTCTGATATACCCCGCACATCTCACTGTAACACTCTGATATACACCACACCCCTCACTGTAACACACTGATATATCCCACACCCCTCACTGTAACACTCTGATATACCCCACACCCCTCACTGTAACACTCTGATATACCCCACACCCCTCACTGTAACACACTGATATACCCCACACCCCTCACTGTTTCACTCTGATATTCCCCACACCCCTCAATGTAACACTGATATACCCCACACCCCTCACTGTAACACTCTGATATACTCCACACCCCTCACTGTAACACTCTGATATACCCCACACCCCTCACTGTAACACTCTGATATACCCCACACCCCTCACTGTAACACTCTGATAGACCCCACAACCCTCACTGTCACACTGATATACCCCATACCCCTCACTGTAACACTGACATACCCAACACCCCTCACTGTAACACTCTGATATACCCCACACCCCTCACTGTAACACTCTGATATACCCCACACCCCTCACTGTAACACTGACATACCCCACACCCCTCACTGTAACGCACTGATATACCCCACACCCCTCACTGTAACACTCTGATATACCCCATACCCCTCACTGTAACACTGACATACCCCACACCCCTCACTGTAACGCACTGATATACCCCACACCCCTCACTGTAACACTGATATACCCCACACACCTCACTGTAACACTCTGATATACCCCACACCCCTCACTGTAACACTCTGATATACCCCACACCCCTCACTGTAACACTCTGATATACCCCACACCTCTCACTGTAACACTCTGATATACCCCACACCCCTCACTGTAACACTCTGATATACCCCACACCCCTCACTGTAACACTGATATACCCCACACACCTCACTGTAACACTCTGATATACCCCACACCTCTCACTGTAACACTCTGATATACCCCGCACATCTCACTGTAACACTCTGATATACACCACACCCCTCACTGTAACACTCTGATATATCCCACACCCCTCACTGTAACACTCTGATATACCCCACACCCCTCACTGTAACACTCTGATATATCCCACACCCCTCACTGTAACACTCTGATATGCCCCACACCCCTCACCGTAACACTCTGATATACCCCACACCCCTCACTGTAATACTCTGATATACCCCACACCCCTCAATGTAACACTGATATACCCCACACCCCTCACTGTAACACTCTGATATACTCCACACCCCTCACTGTAACACTCTGATATACCCCACACCCCTCACTGTAACACTCTGATATACCCCACACCCCTCACTGTAACACTCTGATATATCCCACACACCTCACTGTAACACACTGATATACCCCTCACCCCTCACTGTAACACTCTGATATACCCCACACCCCTCACTGTAACACTGTGATATATCCCACACCCCTCACTGTAACACTCTGATATACCCCACACTCCTCACTGTAACACTCTGATATACTCCAACCCCTCACTGTAACACTCTGATATACCCCACACCCCTCACTGTAACACTCTGATATACCCCAACCCCTCACTGTAACACTCTGATATACCCCACACCCCTCACTGTAACACTCTGATATACCCCACACCCCTCACTGTAACACTCTGATCTCTCCCACACCCTTCACTGTAACACTGATGTACCCCACACCCCTCACTGTAACACTCTGATATACCCCAGACCCCTCACTGTAACACTCTGATACACCCCACACCCCTCACTGTAACACTCTGATATACCCCTCACTGTAACACACTGATATACCCCACACACCTCACTGTAACACTCTGATATACCCCACACACCTCACTGTAACATTAATATACCCGACACCCCTCACTGTAACACTGATATACCCCACACCCCTCACTGTAACACTCTGATATACCCCAGACCCCTCACTGTAACACTCTGATATACCCCACACCCCTAACTGTAACAATCTGATATATCCCACACCCCTCACTGTAACACTCTGATATACCCCACACCCCTCACTGTAACACTGATATACCCCACACCCCTCACTGTAACACTCTGATATACCCCACACCCCTCACTGTAACACTGATATACCCCACTCCCCTCACTGTAACACACTGATATACCCCACACACCTCACTGTAACACTCTGATATACCCCACACACCTCACTGTAACATTAATATACCCGACACCCCTCACTGTAACACTGATATACCCCACACCCCTCACTGTAACACACTGATATACCCCACACACCTCACTGTAACACTCTGATATACCCCACACCCCTCACTGTAACACACTGATATACCCCACACACCTCACTGTAACACTCTGATATACCCCACACACCTCACTGTAACATTAATATACCCGACACCCCTCACTGTAACACTGATATACCCCACACCCCTCACTGTAACGCACTGATATACCCCACACCCCTCACTGTAACACTCTGATATACCCCATACCCCTCACTGTAACACTGACATACCCCACACCCCTCACTGTAACGCACTGATATACCCCACACCCCTCACTGTAACACTGATATACCCCACACACCTCACTGTAACACTCTGATATACCCCACACCCCTCACTGTAACACTCTGATATACCCCACACCCCTCACTGTAACACTCTGATATACCCCACACCCCTCACTGTAACACTCTGATATACCCCACACCCCTCACTGTAACACTCTGATATACCCCACACCCCTCACTGTAACACTGATATACCCCACACACCTCACTGTAACACTCTGATATACCCCACACCTCTCACTGTAACACTCTGATATACCCCACACCCCTCACTGTAACACTCTGATATACCCCACACCCCTCACTGTAACACTGATATACCCCACACACCTCACTGTAACACTCTGATATACCCCACACCTCTCACTGTAACACTCTGATATACCCCGCACATCTCACTGTAACACTCTGATATACACCACACCCCTCACTGTAACACTCTGATATATCCCACACCCCTCACTGTAACACTCTGATATACCCCACACCCCTCACTGTAACACTCTGATATATCCCACACCCCTCACTGTAACACTCTGATATGCCCCACACCCCTCACCGTAACACTCTGATATACCCCACACCCCTCACTGTAATACTCTGATATACCCCACACCCCTCAATGTAACACTGATATACCCCACACCCCTCACTGTAACACTCTGATATACTCCACACCCCTCACTGTAACACTCTGATATACCCCACACCCCTCACTGTAACACTCTGATATACCCCACACCCCTCACTGTAACACTCTGATATATCCCACACACCTCACTGTAACACACTGATATACCCCTCACCCCTCACTGTAACACTCTGATATACCCCACACCCCTCACTGTAACACTGTGATATATCCCACACCCCTCACTGTAACACTCTGATATACCCCACACTCCTCACTGTAACACTCTGATATACTCCAACCCCTCACTGTAACACTCTGATATACCCCACACCCCTCACTGTAACACTCTGATATACCCCAACCCCTCACTGTAACACTCTGATATACCCCACACCCCTCACTGTAACACTCTGATATACCCCACACCCCTCACTGTAACACTCTGATATACCCCACACCCCTCACTGTAACACTCTGATATACCCCACACCCCGCACTGTAACACTGATATACCCCACACCCCTCACTGTAACACTGATATACCCCACACCCCTCACTGTAACACTCTGATATACCCCACACTCCTCACTGTAACACTGATATACCCCACACCCCTCACTGTAACACTCTGATATATCCCACACTCCTCACTGTAACACTGATACACCCCACACCCCTCACTGTAACACTCTGATATACCCCACACCCCTCACTGTAACACTCTGATATACCCCACACCCCTCACTGTAGCACTCTGATATACCCCACACCCCTCACTGTAACACTCTGATATACCCCGCACCCCTCACTGTAACACTCTGATATACCCTACACCCCTCACTGTAACACTCTGATATACCCCACACCCCTCACTGTAACACTCTGATATACCCCACACCCCTCACTGTAACACTCTGATATACCCCACACCCCTCACTGTGACACTCTGATATACCCCACACTCCTCACTGTAACACTCTGATATACCCCACACCCCTCACTGTAAGACTGATATACCCCACACCCCTCACTGTAACACTGATATACCGCACACCCCTCACTGTAACACTGATATACCCCACACTCCTCACTGTAACACTCTAATATACCCCACACCCCTCACTGTAACACTCTGATATACCCCACACCCCTCACTGTAACACTCTGATATACCCCGCACCCCTCACTGTAACACTCTGATATACCCCACACCCCTCACTGTAACGCACTGATATACCCCACACACCTCACTGTAACACTCTGATATACCCCACACCTCTCACTGTAACACTCTGATATACCCCGCACATCTCACTGTAACACTCTGATATACACCACACCCCTCACTGTAACACACTGATATATCCCACACCCCTCACTGTAACACTCTGATATACCCCACACCCCTCACTGTAACACTCTGATATACCCCACACCCCTCACTGTAACACACTGATATACCCCACACCCCTCACTGTTTCACTCTGATATTCCCCACACCCCTCAATGTAACACTGATATACCCCACACCCCTCACTGTAACACTCTGATATACTCCACACCCCTCACTGTAACACTCTGATATACCCCACACCCCTCACTGTAACACTCTGATATACCCCACACCCCTCACTGTAACACTCTGATAGACCCCACAACCCTCACTGTCACACTGATATACCCCATACCCCTCACTGTAACACTGACATACCCAACACCCCTCACTGTAACACTCTGATATACCCCACACCCCTCACTGTAACACTCTGATATACCCCACACCCCTCACTGTAACACTGACATACCCCACACCCCTCACTGTAACGCACTGATATACCCCACACCCCTCACTGTAACACTCTGATATACCCCATACCCCTCACTGTAACACTGACATACCCCACACCCCTCACTGTAACGCACTGATATACCCCACACCCCTCACTGTAACACTGATATACCCCACACACCTCACTGTAACACTCTGATATACCCCACACCCCTCACTGTAACACTCTGATATACCCCACACCCCTCACTGTAACACTCTGATATACCCCACACCTCTCACTGTAACACTCTGATATACCCCACACCCCTCACTGTAACACTCTGATATACCCCACACCCCTCACTGTAACACTGATATACCCCACACACCTCACTGTAACACTCTGATATACCCCACACCTCTCACTGTAACACTCTGATATACCCCGCACATCTCACTGTAACACTCTGATATACACCACACCCCTCACTGTAACACTCTGATATATCCCACACCCCTCACTGTAACACTCTGATATACCCCACACCCCTCACTGTAACACTCTGATATATCCCACACCCCTCACTGTAACACTCTGATATGCCCCACACCCCTCACCGTAACACTCTGATATACCCCACACCCCTCACTGTAATACTCTGATATACCCCACACCCCTCAATGTAACACTGATATACCCCACACCCCTCACTGTAACACTCTGATATACTCCACACCCCTCACTGTAACACTCTGATATACCCCACACCCCTCACTGTAACACTCTGATATACCCCACACCCCTCACTGTAACACTCTGATATATCCCACTCACCTCACTGTAACACACTGATATACCCCTCACCCCTCACTGTAACACTCTGATATACCCCACACCCCTCACTGTAACACTGTGATATATCCCACACCCCTCACTGTAACACTCTGATATACCCCACACTCCTCACTGTAACACTCTGATATACTCCAACCCCTCACTGTAACACTCTGATATACCCCACACCCCTCACTGTAACACTCTGATATACCCCAACCCCTCACTGTAACACTCTGATATACCCCACACCCCTCACTGTAACACTCTGATATACCCCACACCCCTCACTGTAACACTCTGATCTCTCCCACACCCTTCACTGTAACACTGATGTACCCCACACCCCTCACTGTAACACTCTGATATACCCCAGACCCCTCACTGTAACACTCTGATACACCCCACACCCCTCACTGTAACACTCTGATATACCCCACACCCCTCACTGTAACACACTGATATACCCCACACACCTCACTGTAACACTCTGATATACCCCACACACCTCACTGTAACATTAATATACCCGACACCCCTCACTGTAACACTGATATACCCCACACCCCTCACTGTAACACTCTGATATACCCCAGACCCCTCACTGTAACACTCTGATATACCCCACACCCCTAACTGTAACAATCTGATATATCCCACACCCCTCACTGTAACACTCTGATATACCCCACACCCCTCACTGTAACACTGATATACCCCACACCCCTCACTGTAACACTCTGATATACCCCACACCCCTCACTGTAACACTGATATACCCCACTCCCCTCACTGTAACACACTGATATACCCCACACACCTCACTGTAACACTCTGATATACCCCACACACCTCACTGTAACATTAATATACCCGACACCCCTCACTGTAACACTGATATACCCCACACCCCTCACTGTAACACACTGATATACCCCACACACCTCACTGTAACACTCTGATATACCCCACACCCCTCACTGTAACACACTGATATACCCCACACACCTCACTGTAACACTCTGATATACCCCACACACCTCACTGTAACATTAATATACCCGACACCCCTCACTGTAACACTGATATACCCCACACCCCTCACTGTAACACTCTTATATACCCCACACCCCTCACTGTAACACTCTGATATACCCCACACCCCTCACTGTAACACTCTGATATACCCCACACCCCTCACTGTAACACTCTGATATACCCCACACCCCTCACTGTAACACTCTGATATATCCAACACCCCTAACTGTAACAATCTGATACATCCCACACCCCTCACTGTAACACACTGATATACCCCACACCCCTCACTGTAACACTCTGATATACCCCACAACCCTCACTGTAACACTCTGATATACCCCACACCTCTCACTGTAACACTCTGATATACCCCGCACATCTCACTGTAACACTCTGATATACACCACACCCCTCACTGTAACACTCTGATATACCCCACACTCCTCACTGTAACACTCTGATATACTCCAACCCCTCACTGTAACACTCTGATATACCCCACACCCCTCACTGTAACACTCTGATATACCCCAACCCCTCACTGTAACACTCTGATATACCCCACACCCCTCACTGTAACACTCTGATATACCCCACACCCCTCACTGTAACACTCTGATATACCCCACACCCCTCACTGTAACACTCTGATATACCCCACACCCCGCACTGTAACACTGATATACCCCACACCCCTCACTGTAACACTGATATACCCCACACCCCTCACTGTAACACTCTGATATACCCCACACTCCTCACTGTAACACTGATATACCCCACACCCCTCACTGTAACACTCTGATATATCCCACACTCCTCACTGTAACACTGATACACCCCACACCCCTCACTGTAACACTCTGATATACCCCACACCCCTCACTGTAACACTCTGATATACCCCACACCCCTCACTGTAGCACTCTGATATACCCCACACCCCTCACTGTAACACTCTGATATACCCCGCACCCCTCACTGTAACACTCTGATATACCCTACACCCCTCACTGTAACACTCTGATATACCCCACACCCCTCACTGTAACACTCTGATATACCCCACACCCCTCACTGTAACACTCTGATATACCCCACACCCCTCACTGTGACACTCTGATATACCCCACACTCCTCACTGTAACACTCTGATATACCCCACACCCCTCACTGTAAGACTGATATACCCCACACCCCTCACTGTAACACTGATATACCGCACACCCCTCACTGTAACACTGATATACCCCACACTCCTCACTGTAACACTCTAATATACCCCACACCCCTCACTGTAACACTCTGATATACCCCACACCCCTCACTGTAACACTCTGATATACCCCGCACCCCTCACTGTAACACTCTGATATACCCCACACCCCTCACTGTAACGCACTGATATACCCCACACACCTCACTGTAACACTCTGATATACCCCACACCTCTCACTGTAACACTCTGATATACCCCGCACATCTCACTGTAACACTCTGATATACACCACACCCCTCACTGTAACACACTGATATATCCCACACCCCTCACTGTAACACTCTGATATACCCCACACCCCTCACTGTAACACTCTGATATACCCCACACCCCTCACTGTAACACACTGATATACCCCACACCCCTCACTGTTTCACTCTGATATTCCCCACACCCCTCAATGTAACACTGATATACCCCACACCCCTCACTGTAACACTCTGATATACTCCACACCCCTCACTGTAACACTCTGATATACCCCACACCCCTCACTGTAACACTCTGATATACCCCACACCCCTCACTGTAACACTCTGATAGACCCCACAACCCTCACTGTCACACTGATATACCCCATACCCCTCACTGTAACACTGACATACCCAACACCCCTCACTGTAACACTCTGATATACCCCACACCCCTCACTGTAACACTCTGATATACCCCACACCCCTCACTGTAACACTGACATACCCCACACCCCTCACTGTAACGCACTGATATACCCCACACCCCTCACTGTAACACTCTGATATACCCCATACCCCTCACTGTAACACTGACATACCCCACACCCCTCACTGTAACGCACTGATATACCCCACACCCCTCACTGTAACACTGATATACCCCACACACCTCACTGTAACACTCTGATATACCCCACACCCCTCACTGTAACACTCTGATATACCCCACACCCCTCACTGTAACACTCTGATATACCCCACACCTCTCACTGTAACACTCTGATATACCCCACACCCCTCACTGTAACACTCTGATATACCCCACACCCCTCACTGTAACACTGATATACCCCACACACCTCACTGTAACACTCTGATATACCCCACACCTCTCACTGTAACACTCTGATATACCCCGCACATCTCACTGTAACACTCTGATATACACCACACCCCTCACTGTAACACTCTGATATATCCCACACCCCTCACTGTAACACTCTGATATACCCCACACCCCTCACTGTAACACTCTGATATATCCCACACCCCTCACTGTAACACTCTGATATGCCCCACACCCCTCACCGTAACACTCTGATATACCCCACACCCCTCACTGTAATACTCTGATATACCCCACACCCCTCAATGTAACACTGATATACCCCACACCCCTCACTGTAACACTCTGATATACTCCACACCCCTCACTGTAACACTCTGATATACCCCACACCCCTCACTGTAACACTCTGATATACCCCACACCCCTCACTGTAACACTCTGATATATCCCACTCACCTCACTGTAACACACTGATATACCCCTCACCCCTCACTGTAACACTCTGATATACCCCACACCCCTCACTGTAACACTGTGATATATCCCACACCCCTCACTGTAACACTCTGATATACCCCACACTCCTCACTGTAACACTCTGATATACTCCAACCCCTCACTGTAACACTCTGATATACCCCACACCCCTCACTGTAACACTCTGATATACCCCAACCCCTCACTGTAACACTCTGATATACCCCACACCCCTCACTGTAACACTCTGATATACCCCACACCCCTCACTGTAACACTCTGATCTCTCCCACACCCTTCACTGTAACACTGATGTACCCCACACCCCTCACTGTAACACTCTGATATACCCCAGACCCCTCACTGTAACACTCTGATACACCCCACACCCCTCACTGTAACACTCTGATATACCCCACACCCCTCACTGTAACACACTGATATACCCCACACACCTCACTGTAACACTCTGATATACCCCACACACCTCACTGTAACATTAATATACCCGACACCCCTCACTGTAACACTGATATACCCCACACCCCTCACTGTAACACTCTGATATACCCCAGACCCCTCACTGTAACACTCTGATATACCCCACACCCCTAACTGTAACAATCTGATATATCCCACACCCCTCACTGTAACACTCTGATATACCCCACACCCCTCACTGTAACACTGATATACCCCACACCCCTCACTGTAACACTCTGATATACCCCACACCCCTCACTGTAACACTGATATACCCCACTCCCCTCACTGTAACACACTGATATACCCCACACACCTCACTGTAACACTCTGATATACCCCACACACCTCACTGTAACATTAATATACCCGACACCCCTCACTGTAACACTGATATACCCCACACCCCTCACTGTAACACACTGATATACCCCACACACCTCACTGTAACACTCTGATATACCCCACACCCCTCACTGTAACACACTGATATACCCCACACACCTCACTGTAACACTCTGATATACCCCACACACCTCACTGTAACATTAATATACCCGACACCCCTCACTGTAACACTGATATACCCCACACCCCTCACTGTAACACTCTTATATACCCCACACCCCTCACTGTAACACTCTGATATACCCCACACCCCTCACTGTAACACTCTGATATACCCCACACCCCTCACTGTAACACTCTGATATACCCCACACCCCTCACTGTAACACTCTGATATATCCAACACCCCTAACTGTAACAATCTGATACATCCCACACCCCTCACTGTAACACACTGATATACCCCACACCCCTCACTGTAACACTCTGATATACCCCACAACCCTCACTGTAACACTCTGATATACCCCACACCCCTCACTGTAACACTCTGATATACCCCACACCCCTCACTGTAACACACTGATATACCCCACACACCTCACTGTAACACTCTGATATACCCCACACACCTCACTGTAACATTAATATACCCGACACCCCTCACTGTAACACTGATATACCCCACACCCCTCACTGTAACACTCTTATATACCCCAGACCCCTCACTGTAACACTGATATACCCCACACCCCTCACTGTAACACTCTGATATATCCAACACCCCTAACTGTAACAATCTGATACATCCCACACCCCTCACTGTAACACACTGATATACCCCACACCCCTCACTGTAACACTCTGATATACCCCACAACCCTCACTGTAACACTCTGATATACCCCACACCCCTCACTGTAACACTCTGATATACCCCACACCCCTCACTGTAACACACTGATATACCCCACACCCCTCACAGTAACACACTGATATACCCCACACCCCTCACTGTAACACACTGATATACCCCACACCCCTCACTGTAACACTCTGATATACCCCACACCCCTCACTGTAACACTGATATACCCCACACCCCTCACTGTAACACACTGATATACCCCACACCCCTCACTGTAACACACTGATATACCCCACACCCCTCACTGTAACACACTGATATACCCCACACCCCTCACTGTAACACTCTGATATACCCCACACCCCTCACTGTAACACTGATATACCCCACACCCCTCACTGTGACATTGATATACCCCACACCCCTCACTGTAACACTGATATACCCCACAACCCTCACTGTCACACTGATATACCCCATACCCCTCACTGTAACACTGACATACCCCACACCCCTCACTGTAACACTCTGATATACCCCACACCCCTCACTGTAACACTCTGATATACTCCACACCCCTCACTGTAACACTCTGATATACCCCACACCCCTCACTGTAACACTCTGATATACTCCACACCCCTCACTGTAACACTCTGATATACCCCACACCCCTCACTGTAACACTGATATACCCCACACCCCTCACTGTGACATTGATATACCCCACACCCCTCACTGTAACACTGATATACCCCACAACCCTCACTGTCACACTGATATACCCCACACCCCTCACTGTAACACTGACATACCCCACACCCCTCACTGTAACACTCTGATATACTCCACACCCCTCACTGTAATGCACTGATATACCCCACACACCTCACTGTAACACTCTGATATACCCACACCTCTCACTGTAACACTCTGATATACCCCGCACATCTCACTGTAACACTCTGATATACAACACACCCCTCACTGTAACACACTGATATATCCCACACCCCTCACTGTAACACTCTGATATACCCCACACCCCTCACTGTAACACTGTGATATATCCCACACCCCTCACTGTAACACTCTGATATACCCCACACCCCTCACTGTAACACTCTGATATACTCCAACCCCTCACTGTAACACTCTGATATATCCCACACCCCTCACTGTAACACTCTGATATGCCCCACACCCCTCACCGTAACACTCTGATATACCCCACACCCCTCACTGTAATACTCTGATATACCCCACACCCCTCACTGTTTCACTCTGATATACCCCACACCTCTCAATGTAACACTGATATACCCCACACCCCTCACTGTAACACTCTGATATACTCCAACCCCTCACTGTAACACTCTGATATACCCCACACCCCTCACTGTAACACTCTGATATACCCCACACCCCTCACTGTAACACTCTGATATATCCCACACACCTCACTGTAACACACTGTTATACCCCTCACCCCTCACTGTAACACTCTGATATACCCCACACCCCTCACTGTAACACTGTGATATATCCCACACCCCTCACTGTAACACTCTGATATACCCCACACCCCTCACTGTAACACTCTGATATACTCCAACCCCTCACTGTAACACTCTGATATACCCCACACCCCTCACTGTAACACTCTGATATACCCCAACCCCTCACTGTAACACTCTGATATACCCCACACCCCTCACTGTAACACTCTGATATACCCCACACCCCTCACTGTAACACTCTGATATATCCCACACCCCTCACTGTAACACTGATGTACCCCAGACCCCTCACTGTAACACTCTGATACACCCCACACCCCTCACTGTAACACTCTGATATACCCCACACCCCTCACTGTAACACTCTGATATACCCCACACACCTCACTGTAACACGCTGATATACCCCACACCCCTCACTGTAACACTCTGATATATCCCACACCCCTCACTGTAACACTGATGTACCCCAGACCCCTCACTGTAACACTCTGATACACCCCACACCCCTCACTGTAACACTCTGATATACCCCACACCCCTCACTGTAACACTCTGATACACCCCACACCCCTCACTGTAACACTCTGATATACCCCACACCCCTCACTGTAACACTCTGATATACCCCACACACCTCACTGTAACACTCTGATATACCCCACACCCCTCACTGTAACACTGATACACCCCACACCCCTCACTGTAACACTCTGATATACCCCACACCCCTCACTGTAACACTCTGATATACCCCACACACCTCACTGTAACACTCTGATATACCCCACACCCCTCACTGTTTCACTCTGATATTCCCCACACCCCTCAATGTAACACTGATACACCCCACACCCCTCACTGTAACACTCTGATATACTCCACACCCCTCACTGTAACACTCTGATATACCCCACACCCCTCACTGTAACACTCTGATATACCCCACACCCCTCACTGTAACACTCTGATAGACCCCACAACCCTCACTGTCACACTGATATACCCCATACCCCTCACTGTAACACTGACATACCCAACACCCCTCACTGTAACACTCTGATATACCCCACACCCCTCACTGTAACACTCTGATATACCCCACACCCCTCACTGTAACACTGACATACCCCACACCCCTCACTGTAACGCACTGATATACCCCACACCCCTCACTGTAACACTCTGATATACCCCATACCCCTCACTGTAACACTGACATACCCCACACCCCTCACTGTAACGCACTGATATACCCCACACCCCTCACTGTAACACTGATATACCCCACACACCTCACTGTAACACTCTGATATACCCCACACCCCTCACTGTAACACTCTGATATACCCCACACCCCTCACTGTAACACTCTGATATACCCCACACCTCTCACTGTAACACTCTGATATACCCCACACCCCTCACTGTAACACTCTGATATACCCCACACCCCTCACTGTAACACTGATATACCCCACACACCTCACTGTAACACTCTGATATACCCCACACCTCTCACTGTAACACTCTGATATACCCCGCACATCTCACTGTAACACTCTGATATACACCACACCCCTCACTGTAACACTCTGATATATCCCACACCCCTCACTGTAACACTCTGATATACCCCACACCCCTCACTGTAACACTCTGATATATCCCACACCCCTCACTGTAACACTCTGATATGCCCCACACCCCTCACCGTAACACTCTGATATACCCCACACCCCTCACTGTAATACTCTGATATACCCCACACCCCTCAATGTAACACTGATATACCCCACACCCCTCACTGTAACACTCTGATATACTCCACACCCCTCACTGTAACACTCTGATATACCCCACACCCCTCACTGTAACACTCTGATATACCCCACACCCCTCACTGTAACACTCTGATATATCCCACTCACCTCACTGTAACACACTGATATACCCCTCACCCCTCACTGTAACACTCTGATATACCCCACACCCCTCACTGTAACACTGTGATATATCCCACACCCCTCACTGTAACACTCTGATATACCCCACACTCCTCACTGTAACACTCTGATATACTCCAACCCCTCACTGTAACACTCTGATATACCCCACACCCCTCACTGTAACACTCTGATATACCCCAACCCCTCACTGTAACACTCTGATATACCCCACACCCCTCACTGTAACACTCTGATATACCCCACACCCCTCACTGTAACACTCTGATCTCTCCCACACCCTTCACTGTAACACTGATGTACCCCACACCCCTCACTGTAACACTCTGATATACCCCAGACCCCTCACTGTAACACTCTGATACACCCCACACCCCTCACTGTAACACTCTGATATACCCCACACCCCTCACTGTAACACACTGATATACCCCACACACCTCACTGTAACACTCTGATATACCCCACACACCTCACTGTAACATTAATATACCCGACACCCCTCACTGTAACACTGATATACCCCACACCCCTCACTGTAACACTCTGATATACCCCAGACCCCTCACTGTAACACTCTGATATACCCCACACCCCTAACTGTAACAATCTGATATATCCCACACCCCTCACTGTAACACTCTGATATACCCCACACCCCTCACTGTAACACTGATATACCCCACACCCCTCACTGTAACACTCTGATATACCCCACACCCCTCACTGTAACACTGATATACCCCACTCCCCTCACTGTAACACACTGATATACCCCACACACCTCACTGTAACACTCTGATATACCCCACACACCTCACTGTAACATTAATATACCCGACACCCCTCACTGTAACACTGATATACCCCACACCCCTCACTGTTACACACTGATATACCCCACACACCTCACTGTAACACTCTGATATACCCCACACCCCTCACTGTAACACACTGATATACCCCACACACCTCACTGTAACACTCTGATATACCCCACACACCTCACTGTAACATTAATATACCCGACACCCCTCACTGTAACACTGATATACCCCACACCCCTCACTGTAACACTCTTATATACCCCACACCCCTCACTGTAACACTCTGATATACCCCACACCCCTCACTGTAACACTCTGATATACCCCACACCCCTCACTGTAACACTCTGATATACCCCACACCCCTCACTGTAACACTCTGATATATCCAACACCCCTAACTGTAACAATCTGATACATCCCACACCCCTCACTGTAACACACTGATATACCCCACACCCCTCACTGTAACACTCTGATATACCCCACAACCCTCACTGTAACACTCTGATATACCCCACACCCCTCACTGTAACACTCTGATATACCCCACACCCCTCACTGTAACACACTGATATACCCCACACACCTCACTGTAACACTCTGATATACCCCACACACCTCACTGTAACATTAATATACCCGACACCCCTCACTGTAACACTGATATACCCCACACCCCTCACTGTAACACTCTTATATACCCCAGACCCCTCACTGTAACACTGATATACCCCACACCCCTCACTGTAACACTCTGATATATCCAACACCCCTAACTGTAACAATCTGATACATCCCACACCCCTCACTGTAACACACTGATATACCCCACACCCCTCACTGTAACACTCTGATATACCCCACAACCCTCACTGTAACACTCTGATATACCCCACACCCCTCACTGTAACACTCTGATATACCCCACACCCCTCACTGTAACACACTGATATACCCCACACCCCTCACAGTAACACACTGATATACCCCACACCCCTCACTGTAACACACTGATATACCCCACACCCCTCACTGTAACACTCTGATATACCCCACACCCCTCACTGTAACACTGATATACCCCACACCCCTCACTGTAACACACTGATATACCCCACACCCCTCACTGTAACACACTGATATACCCCACACCCCTCACTGTAACACACTGATATACCCCACACCCCTCACTGTAACACTCTGATATACCCCACACCCCTCACTGTAACACTGATATACCCCACACCCCTCACTGTGACATTGATATACCCCACACCCCTCACTGTAACACTGATATACCCCACAACCCTCACTGTCACACTGATATACCCCATACCCCTCACTGTAACACTGACATACCCCACACCCCTCACTGTAACACTCTGATATACCCCACACCCCTCACTGTAACACTCTGATATACTCCACACCCCTCACTGTAACACTCTGATATACCCCACACCCCTCACTGTAACACTCTGATATACTCCACACCCCTCACTGTAACACTCTGATATACCCCACACCCCTCACTGTAACACTGATATACCCCACACCCCTCACTGTGACATTGATATACCCCACACCCCTCACTGTAACACTGATATACCCCACAACCCTCACTGTCACACTGATATACCCCACACCCCTCACTGTAACACTGACATACCCCACACCCCTCACTGTAACACTCTGATATACTCCACACCCCTCACTGTAATGCACTGATATACCCCACACACCTCACTGTAACACTCTGATATACCCCACACCTCTCACTGTAACACTCTGATATACCCCGCACATCTCACTGTAACACTCTGATATACACCACACCCCTCACTGTAACACACTGATATATCCCACACCCCTCACTGTAACACTCTGATATACCCCACACCCCTCACTGTAACACTGTGATATATCCCACACCCCTCACTGTAACACTCTGATATACCCCACACCCCTCACTGTAACACTCTGATATACTCCAACCCCTCACTGTAACACTCTGATATATCCCACACCCCTCACTGTAACACTCTGATATGCCCCACACCCCTCACCGTAACACTCTGATATACCCCACACCCCTCACTGTAATACTCTGATATACCCCACACCCCTCACTGTTTCACTCTGATATACCCCACACCTCTCAATGTAACACTGATATACCCCACACCCCTCACTGTAACACTCTGATATACTCCAACCCCTCACTGTAACACTCTGATATACCCCACACCCCTCACTGTAACACTCTGATATACCCCACACCCCTCACTGTAACACTCTGATATATCCCACACACCTCACTGTAACACACTGTTATACCCCTCACCCCTCACTGTAACACTCTGATATACCCCACACCCCTCACTGTAACACTGTGATATATCCCACACCCCTCACTGTAACACTCTGATATACCCCACACCCCTCACTGTAACACTCTGATATACCCCACACCCCTCACTGTAACACTCTGATATACCCCACACCCCTCACTGTAACACTCTGATATACCCCAACCCCTCACTGTAACACTCTGATATACCCCACACCCCTCACTGTAACACTCTGATATACCCCACACCCCTCACTGTAACACTCTGATATATCCCACACCCCTCACTGTAACACTGATGTACCCCAGACCCCTCACTGTAACACTCTGATACACCCCACACCCCTCACTGTAACACTCTGATATACCCCACACCCCTCACTGTAACACTCTGATATACCCCACACACCTCACTGTAACACTCTGATATACCCCACACCCCTCACTGTAACACTCTGATATATCCCACACCCCTCACTGTAACACTGATGTACCCCAGACCCCTCACTGTAACACTCTGATACACCCCACACCCCTCACTGTAACACTCTGATATACCCCACACCCCTCACTGTAACACTCTGATACACCCCACACCCCTCACTGTAACACTCTGATATACCCCACACCCCTCACTGTAACACTCTGATATACCCCACACACCTCACTGTAACACTCTGATATACCCCACACCCCTCACTGTAACACTCTGATATACCCCACACCCCTCACTGTAACACTGATATACACCACACCCCTCACTGTAACACTCTGATATACCCCACACCCCTCACTGTAACACTCTGATATACCCCACACCCCTCACTGTAACACTCTGATATACCCCACACCCCTCACTGTAACACTGATATACCCCACACCCCTCACTGTAACATTAATATACCCGACACCCCTCACTGTAACACTGATATACCCCACACCCCTCACTGTAACACTGATGTACCCCAGACCCCTCACTGTAACACTCTGATACACCCCACACCCCTCACTGTAACACTCTGATATACCCCACACCCCTCACTGTAACACTCTGATATACCCCACACCCCTCACTGTAACACACTGATATACCCCACACCCCTCACTGTAACACTCTGATATACACCACACCCCTCACTGTAACACTCTGATATACACCACACCCCTCACTGTAACACTCTGATATACCCCACACCCCTCACTGTAACACACTGATATACCCCACACCCCTCACTGTAACACTCTGATATACCCCACACCCCTCACTGTAACACACTGATATACCCCACACCCCTCACTGTAACACACTGATATACCCCACACCCCTCACGGTAACACACTGATATACCCCACACCCCTCACTGTAACACTCTGATATACCCCACACCCCTCACTGTAACACTGATATACCCCACACCCCTCACTGTAACACTGATATACCCCACACCCCTCACTGTAACACTGATACACCCCACACCCCTCACTGTACCACTGATATACCCCACACCCCTCACTGTAACACTCTGAAATACCCCACACCCCTCACTGTAACACTGATATACCCCACACCCCTCACTGTGACATTGATATACCCCACACCCCTCACTGTAACACTGATATACCCCACAACCCTCACTGTCACACTGATATACCCCACACCCCTCACTGTAACACTGACATACCCCACACCCCTCACTGTAACACTCTGATATACTCCACACCCCTCACTGTAATGCACTGATATACCCCACACACCTCACTGTAACACTCTGATATACCCCACACCTCTCACTGTAACACTCTGATATACCCCGCACATCTCACTGTAACACTCTGATATACACCACACCCCTCACTGTAACACACTGATATATCCCACACCCCTCACTGTAACACTCTGATATACCCCACACCCCTCACTGTAACACTGTGATATATCCCACACCCCTCACTGTAACACTCTGATATACCCCACACCCCTCACTGTAACACTCTGATATACTCCAACCCCTCACTGTAACACTCTGATATATCCCACACCCCTCACTGTAACACTCTGATATGCCCCACACCCCTCACCGTAACACTCTGATATACCCCACACCCCTCACTGTAATACTCTGATATACCCCACACCCCTCACTGTTTCACTCTGATATACCCCACACCTCTCAATATAACACTGATATACCCCACACCCCTCACTGTAACACTCTGATATACTCCAACCCCTCACTGTAACACTCTGATATACCCCACACCCCTCACTGTAACACTCTGATATACCCCACACCCCTCACTGTAACACTCTGATATATCCCACACACCTCACTGTAACACACTGTTATACCCCTCACCCCTCACTGTAACACTCTGATATACCCCACACCCCTCACTGTAACACTGTGATATATCCCACACCCCTCACTGTAACACTCTGATATACCCCACACCCCTCACTGTAACACTCTGATATACTCCAACCCCTCACTGTAACACTCTGATATACCCCACACCCCTCACTGTAACACTCTGATATACCCCAACCCCTCACTGTAACACTCTGATATACCCCACACCCCTCACTGTAACACTCTGATATACCCCACACCCCTCACTGTAACACTCTGATATATCCCACACCCCTCACTGTAACACTGATGTACCCCAGACCCCTCACTGTAACACTCTGATACACCCCACACCCCTCACTGTAACACTCTGATATACCCCACACCCCTCACTGTAACACTCTGATATACCCCACACACCTCACTGTAACACTCTGATATACCCCACACCCCTCACTGTAACACTCTGATATATCCCACACCCCTCACTGTAACACTGATGTACCCCAGACCCCTCACTGTAACACTCTGATACACCCCACACCCCTCACTGTAACACTCTGATATACCCCACACCCCTCACTGTAACACTCTGATACACCCCACACCCCTCACTGTAACACTCTGATATACCCCACACCCCTCACTGTAACACTCTGATATACCCCACACACCTCACTGTAACACTCTGATATACCCCACACCCCTCACTGTAACACTCTGATATACCCCACACCCCTCACTGTAACACTGATATACACCACACCCCTCACTGTAACACTCTGATATACCCCACACCCCTCACTGTAACACTCTGATATACCCCACACCCCTCACTGTAACACTCTGATATACCCCACACCCCTCACTGTAACACTGATATACCCCACACCCCTCACTGTAACATTAATATACCCGACACCCCTCACTGTAACACTGATATACCCCACACCCCTCACTGTAACACTGATGTACCCCAGACCCCTCACTGTAACACTCTGATACACCCCACACCCCTCACTGTAACACTCTGATATACCCCACACCCCTCACTGTAACACTCTGATATACCCCACACCCCTCACTGTAACACACTGATATACCCCACACCCCTCACTGTAACACTCTGATATACACCACACCCCTCACTGTAACACTCTGATATACACCACACCCCTCACTGTAACACTCTGATATACCCCACACCCCTCACTGTAACACACTGATATACCCCACACCCCTCACTGTAACACTCTGATATACCCCACACCCCTCACTGTAACACACTGATATACCCCACACCCCTCACTGTAACACACTGATATACCCCACACCCCTCACGGTAACACACTGATATACCCCACACCCCTCACTGTAACACTCTGATATACCCCACACCCCTCACTGTAACACTGATATACCCCACACCCCTCACTGTAACACTGATATACCCCACACCCCTCACTGTAACACTGATACACCCCACACCCCTCACTGTACCACTGATATACCCCACACCCCTCACTGTAACACTCTGAAATACCACACACCCCTCACTGTAACACTCTGATACACCCCGCACCCCTCACTGTAACACACTGATATACCCCACACCCCTCACTGTAACACTCTGATATACCCCACACCCCTCACTGTAACACTCTGATATACCCCACACACCTCACTGTAACACTCTGATATACCCCACACCCCTCACTGTAACACTCTGATATACCCCACACCCCTCACTGTAACACTGATATACACCACACCCCTCACTGTAACACTCTGATATACCCCACACCCCTCACTGTAACACTCTGATATACCCCACACCCCTCACTGTAACACTCTGATATACCCCACACCCCTCACTGTAACACTGATATACCCCACACCCCTCACTGTAACATTAATATACCCGACACCCCTCACTGTAACACTGATATACCCCACACCCCTCACTGTAACACTGATGTACCCCAGACCCCTCACTGTAACACTCTGATACACCCCACACCCCTCACTGTAACACTCTGATATACCCCACACCCCTCACTGTAACACTCTGATATACCCCACACCCCTCACTGTAACACACTGATATACCCCACACCCCTCACTGTAACACTCTGATATACACCACACCCCTCACTGTAACACTCTGATATACACCACACCCCTCACTGTAACACTCTGATATACCCCACACCCCTCACTGTAACACACTGATATACCCCACACCCCTCACTGTAACACTCTGATATACCCCACACCCCTCACTGTAACACACTGATATACCCCACACCCCTCACTGTAACACACTGATATACCCCACACCCCTCACGGTAACACACTGATATACCCCACACCCCTCACTGTAACACTCTGATATACCCCACACCCCTCACTGTAACACTGATATACCCCACACCCCTCACTGTAACACTGATATACCCCACACCCCTCACTGTAACACTGATACACCCCACACCCCTCACTGTACCACTGATATACCCCACACCCCTCACTGTAACACTCTGAAATACCACACACCCCTCACTGTAACACTCTGATACACCCCGCACCCCTCACTGTAACACACTGATATACCCCACACCCCTCACTGTAACACTCTGATATACCCCACACACCTCACTGTAACACACTGATATACCCAAAACCTCTCACTGTAACACTCTGATACACCCCACACCCCTCACTCTAACACTGATATACCCCACACCTCTCACTGTAACACTCTGATATACCCCACACCCCTCACTGTAACACTCTGATATACCCCACACACCTCACTGTAACACTCTGATATACCCCACACCCCTCACTGTAACACTCTGATATACCCCACACCCCTCACTGTAACGCTCTGATATACCCCACACCCCTCACTGTAACGCTCTGATATACCCCACACCCCTCACTGTAACACTCTGATATACCCCTCACCCCTCACGGTAACACTCTGATATACCCCACACCCCTCACTGTAACACTGATATACCCCACACCCCTCACTGTAACACTCTGATATACCCCACACCCCTCACTGTAACACTCTGATACACCCCACACCACTCACTGTAACACTCTGATATACCCCACACCCCTCACTGTAACACTCTGATATACCCCACACCCCTCACTGTAACACTGATATACCCCACACCCCTCACTGTAACACACTGATATACCCCACACACCTCACTGTAACACTCTGATATCCCCCACACCCCTCACTGTAACACACTGATATACCCCACACCCCTCACTGTAACACTCTGATATACCCCACACCCCTCACTGTAACACTCTGATATATCCCACACCTGTCAGTCTAACCCTTTGAGAAATATTCTGGGACTTTCTTGCAGCTTTTGCGGGCAGGCCTGGTTTTGTTTAAGAGTGTTCGCCTTTCGGAAGCTTGTCCTGAACAGCAAGGTCATCACTTCACATCCAATCAGTAATATGTCCAGCTCCCAAGTGATTGAATTTACTCTGTACTTTCCCGTCTGTGTCAGAGTCACAGCAGAGCAGTTCGCAGCTTGACCCAGCAAACTAAATCTCATGAAATCTCCCCCAACATCGAATGAAATGTCGTAAATAATTCTTTTTTAATGAGATTGGGCATTGCTGTTTCGAACAGTCATAAGTCAGGGATAAAACGCTGTTTGTACCTGTGTGACTATGTGGTAAATACGATTTGCACTTGTGGGGGCGGGATTAACCCCCTCACCCACCTCTCCCCCCCATTTACACTGACCCCAGGCAGCCTGTCCCCCTATCGGAGGGAGGGGGGATTAACCCCCTCACCCACCTCTCCCCCCCACTTACACTGACCCCAGGCAGCCTGTCCCCCTATCGGAGGGAGGGGGGATTAACCCCCTCACCCACCTCCCCCCCATTTACACTCAGACCCCGGGCAGCCTGTCCCCCTATCGGAGGGAGGGGGGATTAACCCCCTCACCCACCTCCCCCCCATTTACACTGACCCCGGGCAGCCTGTCCCCTATCGGAGGGAGGGGGGATTAACCCCCTCACCCACCTCTCCCCCCCACTTACACTGACCCCAGGCAGCCTGTCCCCCTATCGGAGGGAGGGGGGATTAACCCCCTCACCCACCTCCCCCCATTTACACTCAGACCCCGGGCAGCCTGTCCCCCTATCGCTGGGTGAGGTTTAGTGGGGCGGGGGATGGATTTTGGGAGACCGGGAGAAGCGGGTGGCTGTGCTGATCGGGGGGGATGGATTTTGGGAGACCGGGAGAAGCGGGCGACTGTGCTGATCGGGGGGGATGGATTTTGGGAGACCGGGAGAAGCGGGTGGCTGTGCTGATCGGGGGGGATGGATTTTGGGAGACCGGGAGAAGCGGGCGACTGTGGTGATCGGGGGGGATGGATTTTGGGAGACCGGGAGAAGCGGGTGACTGTGGTGATGCGGGGGGATGGATTTTGGGAGACCGGGAGAAGCGGGCGACTGGTGATCGGGGGGGATGGATTTTGGGAGACCGGGAGAAGCGGGTGACTGTGGTGATGCGGGGGGATGGATTTTGGGAGACCGGGAGAAGCGGGTGACTGTGCTGATGCGGGGGGATGGATTTTGGGAGACCGGGAGAAGCGGGCGACTGTAGTGATCGGGGGGGATGGATTTTGGGAGACCGGGAGAAGCGGGCGACTGTAGTGATCGGGGGGGATGGATTTTGGGAGACCGGGAGAAGCGGGCGACTGTGGTGATGGGTCTACGGTTTGCCGTTTCTGCTCTCGTTCTGACTGCCGGCTTGGAAGTCGACAGACGCGCAAACATCCCTCAGGCCGTGGAGACCATGGAGGTGACATTCGATCTGAGGGGGGAAACACGTACACTCAGTCCCTCTGGCAAAGAGATATTATTTTCAATTCCGCGGCCGTCAACAGATTGGAATTGGAAGCACGGCAAAGTAATAGGTTGCCAGGGGCAACCTGTTGGAGTATTGGTGCTGCAATGGCTTGATGTAGCCAGGCCTCTGGAGAATACACAGGCAACTAAATTAATCCCAAAGACCTGTGATCTTTACTGATAACATTTCACAGCTTATAGATGTCACCGCTTGCAGCTGGGGGGAGGAATCAAACACCCAAACCGTCTGTAACCCAGCCCAGCGCCCAGGGAAACGTACGGCACTCGAGAACAGGAGGCCATTCAGCCCCTCGAGCCTGTTACACGGGAACAGGAGGAGGCCATTCAGCCCCTCGAGCCTGTTACACGGGAACAGGAGGAGGCCATTAAGCCCCTTGAGCCTGTTACACGGGAACAGGAGGAGGCCATTCAGCCCCTCGAGCCTGTTACACGGGAACAGGAGGAGGCCACTAAGCCCCTTGAGTCTGTTACACAGGAACAGGAGGAGGACATTCAGCCCCTCGAGTCTGTTACACAGGAACAGGAGGAGGCCATTCAGCCCCTTGAGCCTGTTACACAGGAACAGGAGGAGGCCATTCAGCCCCTCGAGTCTGTTACACAGGAACAGGAGGCCATTCAGCCCCTCAAGCCTGTTGCAAAGGAACAAGTCTCCCTATCCCTCGGTTAGACCACACTGGGAGCACCGTGCACAGTTCCAGTCTCCGTGTCCCACGGTTAGACCACACTGGGAGCACCGTGCACAGTTCCGGTCTCCGTATCCCTCGGTTCGACCACACTGGGAGCCCCATGCACAGTTCCGGTCTCCGTATCCCTCAGTTAGACCACACTGGGAGCACCGTGCACAGTTCCAGTCTCCATGTCCCTTGGTTAGACCACACTGGGAGCACCGTGCACAGTTCCGGTCTCCGTATCCCTCGGTTCGACCACACTGGGAGCACCGTGCACAGTTCCAGTCTCCGTATCCCTCGGTTAGACCACACTGGGATCACGGGGCACAGTTCCGGTCTCCGTATCCCTCGGTTAGACCACACTGGGAACACCGTGCACAGTTCCAATCTCCGTGTCCCTCGGTTAGACCACACTGGGAGCACCGTGCACAGTTCCGGTCTCCGTATCCCTCGGTTCGACCACACTGGGAGCACCGTGCACAGTTCCAGTCTCCGTATCCCTCGGTTAGACCACACTGGGAGCACCGTGCACAGTTCCGGTCTCCGTATCCCTCGGTTAGACCACACTGGGTGCACGGTGCACAGTTCCAGTCTCCGTATCCCTCGGTTAGACCACACTGGGAGCACCGTGCACAGTTCCAGTCTCCGTATCCCTCAGTTAGAACACTGTGCACAGTTCCAGTCTCCGTATCCCTCGGTTAGACCCACACTGGGAGCACCGTGCACAGTTCCAGTCTCCATATCCCTCGGTTAGACCCACACTGGGAGCACCGTGCACAGTTCCAGTCTCCGTATCCCTCGGTTAGACCCACACTGGGAGCACTGTGCACAGTTCCAGTCTCCGTATCCCTCGGTTAGACCCACACTGGGAGCACTGTGCACAGTTCCGGTCTCCGTATCCCTCGGTTAGACCCACACTGGGAGCACTGTGCACAGTTCCAGTCTCCGTATCCCTCGGTTAGACCCACACTGGGAGCACTGTGCACAGTTCCGGTCTCCGTATCCCTCGGTTAGACCGCACTGGGAGCACCGTGCACAGTTCCAGTCTCCGTATCCCTCGGTTAGACCCACACTGGGAGCACCGTGCACAGTTCCGGTCTCCGTATCCCTCGGTTAGACCCACACTGGGAACACCGTGCACAGTTCCGGTCTCCGTATCCCTCGGTTAGACCACACTGGGAGCACTGTGCATAGTTCAAGTCTCCGTATCCCTCAGTTAGACCACACTGGGAGCACCGTGCACAGTTCCGGTCTCCGTATCCCTCGGTTAGACCACACTGGGAGCACTGTGCACAGTTCCAGTCTCCGTATCCCTCGGTTAGACCACACTGGGAGCACTGTGCACAGTTCCGGTCTCCGTATCCTTCGGTTAGACCACACTGGGAGCACCGTGCACAGTTCCAGTCTCCGTATCCCTCGGTTAGACCACACTGGGAGCACTGTGCACAGTTCCAGTCTCCGTATCCCTCGGTTAGACCACACGGGGAGCACCATGCACAGTTCCAGTCTCCGTATCCCTCGGTTAGACCACACTGGGAGCACCATGCACAGTTCCAGTCTCCCTGTCCCTCAGTTAAACCTCACTGGGAGCACCGTGCAGAGTTCCAGTCTCCGTATCCCTCGGTTAGACCACACTGGGAGCACCATGCACAGTTCCAGTCTCCGTATCCCTTGGTTAGACCACACTGGGAGCACCGTGCACAGTTCCAGTCTCCGTATCCCTCGGTTAGACCACACTGGGAGCACTGTGCACAGTTCCAGTCTCCGTATCCCTCGGTTAGACCCACACTGGGAGCACCGTGCACAGTTCCGGTCTCCGTATCCCTCGGTTAGACCCACACTGGGAGCACCGTGCACAGTTCCGGTCTCCGTATCCCTCGGTTAGACCACACTGGGAGCACTGTGCACAGTTCCAGTCTCCGTATCCCTCGGTTAGACCACACTGGGAGCACCGTGCACATTTCCGGTCTCCGTATCCCTCGGTTAGACCACACTGGGAGCACCGTGCACAGTTCCGGTCTCCGTATCCCTCGGTTAGACCCACACTGGGAGCACCGTGCACAGTTCCGGTCTCCGTATCCCTCTGTTAGACCACACTGGGAGCACCGTGCACAGTTCCGGTCTCCGTATCCCTCGGTTAGACCCACACTGGGAGCACCGTGCACAGTTCCGGTCTCCGTATCCCTCTGTTAGACCACACTGGGAGCACCGTGCACATTTCCGGTCTCCGTATCCCTCGGTTAGACCACACTGGGAGCACCGTGCACAGTTCCAGTCTCCGTATCCCTCGGTTAGACCACACTAGGAGCACCGTGCACAGTTCCAATCTCCGTATAATGGGCCATAACTTTCAAGCTCCAGGGAGAGTAACTGAGGGATACCAAAACCGTAGTTGCCTCTGTCTCAAATCAATACTTAGCTGGAATAGGTTATCC
>NW_027591959.1:0-67561 GCF_964213995.1 Mustelus asterias
GAGAGAGGGGCGAGAGTCAGAGAGAGAGAGAGGCGAGAGTCAGAGAGAGAGAGAGAGGCGAGAGTCAGAGAGAGAGAGGCGAGAGTCAGAGAGAGAGAGAGGGCGAGAGTCAGAGAGAGAGAGGCGAGAGTCAGAGAGAGAGAGAGGGGCGAGAGTCAGAGAGAGAGGCGAGAGTCAGAGGAGAGAGAGAGGGGCGAGAGTCAAGAGAGAGAGAGGCGAGAGGTCAGAGAGAGAGAGAGGGCGAGAGTCAGAGAGAGAGAGAGGGCAGAGTCAGAGAGAGAGAGAGGGGCGAGAGTCAGAGAGAGAGAGAGGGGCGAGAGTCAGAGAGAGAGAGAGGGCGAGAGTCAGAGAGAGAGAGAGGGGCGAGAGTCAGAGAGAGAGAGAGAGGCGAGAGTCAGAGAGAGAGAGAGAGGCGAGAGTCAGAGAGAGAGAGAGCGAGAGTCAGAGAGAGAGAGAGGCGAGAGTCAGAGAGAGAGAGAGGCGAGAGTCAGAGAGAGAGAGAGGCGAGAGTCAGAGAGAGAGAGAGCGAGAGTCAGAGAGAGAGAGAGAGAGGGCGAGAGTCAGAGAGAGAGGCGAGAGTCAGAGAGAGAGAGAGGCGAGAGTCAGAGAGAGAGAGAGAGGCGAGAGTCAGAGAGAGAGAGAGAGAGAGAGGCGAGAGTCAGAGAGAGGGAGCGAGAGTCAGAGAGAGGAGGGAGAGTCAGAGAGAGAGAGAGGCGAGAGTCAGAGAGAGAGAGAGAGGCGAGAGTCAGAGAGAGAGAGAGGCGAGAGTCAGAGAGAGGGGCGAGAGTCAGAGAGAGGGAGGCGAGAGTCAGAGAGAGGGAGAGGGGCGAGAGTCAGAGAGAGAGAGGGGGCAAAAGTCAGAGAGAGAGAGACGAGAGTCAGAGAGAGGGAGGCGAGAGTCAGAGAGAGGGAGCGAGCGAGTCAGAGAGAGAGAGAGAGAGAGCGAGTCAGAGAGAGAGAGAGAGAGAGAGGAGAGCGAGTCAGAGAGAGAGAGAGAGCGAGTCAGAGTGAGAGAGAGAGCGAGTCAGAGAGAGAGAGAGCGAGTCAGAGAGAGAGAGAGAGAGCGAGCGAGTCAGAGAGAGAGAGAGAGCGAGTCAGAGAGAGAGAGAGAGAGCGAGCGAGTCAGAGAGAGGGAGGGGAACACATCACTGATTCAAATTGCGGGAGTGAGAGAGAGAGGGAGAGAGAAAGAGAGCTAGATTCCGTAAAAGAGCAAGACAGTGGGATTAGTTTGCGGATTGACAGGGGTGTGGAGAGAGAGCGGGGCAGTGGGATTAGTTTGGGATTGATACAGGGCTATGGGGAGAGCGCGGGGTAGTGGGATTCGTTTGGGATTGATACAGGGCTATGGGGAGAGCGCGGGGTAGTGGGATTAGTTTGGGATTGATACAGGGCTATGGGGAGAGCGCGGGGTAGTGGATTAGTTTGGGATTGATACAGGGCTGTGGGAAGAGCGCGGGGCAGTGGGATTAGTTTCGGATTGATACAGGGCTGTGGGGAGAGAGAGCGGGGCAGTGGGATTAGTTTGGGGATTGATACAGGGCTATGGGGAGAGAGTGGGGCAGTGGGATGAGTTTGGGATTGATACAGTGCTATGGGGAGTGAGCAGGGCAGTGGGATTAGTTTGGGATTGATACAGGGCTATGGGGAGAGCGGGGCAGTGGGATTAGTTTGGGGATTGATACAGGGCTATGGGAGAGAGCAGGGCAGTGGGATTAGTTTGGGGATTGATACAGGGCTATGGGGAGAGAGTGGGGCAGTGGGATGAGTTTGGGATTGATACAGTGCTGTGGGGAGTGAGCGGGGCAGTGGGATTAGTTTGGGGATTGATACAGGCTATGGGGAGAGAGCAGGGCAGTGGCATTAGTTTGGGATTGATACAGGGCTGTGGGGAGGGAACGGGGCAGTGGGATTAGTTTGAGGATTGATACAGGGCTATGGGGAGAGTGCGGGCAGTGGGATTAGTTTGGGGATTGGTACAGGGCTATGGGGAGAGAGTGGGGCAGTGGGATTAGTTTGGGGATTGATACAGGGCTATGGGAAGAGAGCGGGACAGTGGGATTAGTTTGGGGATTGATACAGGGCTGTGGGGAGAGAGCGGGGCAGTGGGATTAGTTTGGGGATTGGATACAGGGCTATGGGGAGAGAGCGGGACAGTGGGATTAGTTTGGGATTGATACAGGGCTGTGGGAAGAGCGCGGGGCAGTGGGATTAGTTTCGGATTGATACAGGGCTGTGGGGAGAGAGAGCGGGGCAGTGGGATTAGTTTGGGGATTGATACAGGGCTGTGGGGAGAGAGAGCGGGGCAGTGGGATCAGTTTGGGATTGATACAGGGCTATGGGGAGAGAGTGGGGCAGTGGGATGAGTTTGGGATTGATACAGTGCTATGGGGAGTGAGCAGGGCAGTGGGATTAGTTTGGGGATTGATACAGGGCTATGGGGAGAGCGGGGCAGTGGGATTAGTTTGGGGATTGATACAGGGCTATGGGGAGAGAGCAGGGCAGTGGGATTAGTTTGGGGATTGATACAGGGCTATGGGGAGAGAGTGGGGCAGTGGGATGAGTTTGGGATTGATACAGTGCTGTGGGGAGTGAGCGGGGCAGTGGGATTAGTTTGGGGATTGATACAGGGCTATGGGGAGAGAGCAGGGCAGTGGCATTAGTTTGGGATTGATACAGGGCTGTGGGGAGGGAACGGGGCAGTGGGATTAGTTTGAGGATTGATACAGGGCTATGGGGAGAGCGGGGCTGTGGGATTAGTTTGGGGATTGGTACAGGGCTATGGGGAGAGAGTGGGGCAGTGGGATTAGTTTGGGGATTGATACAGGGCTATGGGAAGAGAGCGGGACAGTGGGATTAGTTTGGGGATTGATACAGGGCTATGGGGAGAGCGGGGCAGTGGGATTAGTTTGGGGATTGGTACAGGGCTATGGGGAGAGTGCGGGCAGTGGGATTAGTTTGGGGATTGGATACAGGGCTGTGGGGAGAGAGCGGGACAGTGGGATTAGTTTGGGGATTGATACAGGGCTACGGGGAGAGAGCGGGATAGTGGGATTAGTTTGGGGATTGATACAGGGCTGTGGGGAGAGAGCGGGGCAGTGGGATTAGTTTGGGGATTGATACAGGGCTGTGGGGAGAGAGCGGGGCAGTGGGATTAGTTTGGGGATTGATACAGGGCTATGGGGAGAGCAGGGCAGTTGGATTAGTTTGGGGATTGATACAGGGCTATGGGGAGAGAGAGCGGGGCAGTGGGATTAGTTTGGGGATTGATACAGGGCTATGGGGAGAGAGCAGGGCAGTGGGATTAGTTTGGGGATTGGTACAGGGCTATGGGGAGAGAGTGGGGCAGTGGGATTAGTTTGGGGATTGATACAGGGCTATGGGGAGAGAGAGCGGGGCAGTGGGATGAGTTTGGGATTGGATACAGGGCTATGGGGAGAGAGCGGGGGCAGTGGGATTAGTTCGGGGATTGATACAGGGCTATGGGGAGAGAGCGGGCAGTGGGATTAGTTTGGGGATTGGTACAGGGCTATGGGGAGAGAGTGGGGCAGTGGGATTAGTTTGGGGATTGATACAGGGCGATGGGGAGAGAGCGGGATAGTGGGATTAGTTTGGGGATTGGTACAGGGCTATGGGGGGGGAGAGTGGGGCAGTGGGATTAGTTTGGGGATTGATACAGGGCTGTGGGGGGGAGAGCGGGGCAGTGGGATTAGTTTGGGGATTGATACAGGGCTATGGGGGGAGAGTGGGGCAGTGGGATTAGTTTGGGGATTGATACAGGGCTATGGGAAGAGAGCGGGATAGTGGGATTAGTTTGGGGATTGATACAGGGCTGTGGGAAGGGAACGGGGCAGTGGGATTAGTTTGGGGATTGATACAGGGCTATGGGAAGAGAGCGGGATAGTGGAATTAGTTTGGGGATTGATACAGGGCTGTGGGAAGGGAACGGGGCAGTGGGATTAGTTTGGGGATTGATACAGGGCTGTGTGGAGAGAGCGGGGGCAGTGGGATTAGTTTGGGGATTGATACAGGGCTATGGGGAGAGAGTGGGGCAGTGGGATTAGTTTGGGGATTGATACAGGGCTATGGGAAGAGAGCGGGATAGTGGGATTAGTTTGGGGATTGATACAGGGCTGTGGGGAGAGAGCGGGGCAGTGGGATTAGTTTGGGGATTGATACAGGGCTGTGGGGAGAGAGCGGGATAGTGGGATTAGTTTGGGGATTGATACAGAGCTGTGGGAAGGGACAGTGAACACTGTGGAGACTCACCCATCAAGACTTCTTTCCGCATCTCACCATCATCACCGTCCACAGAGATGTCCTCATCCAGCGCCATCACATCCCCCTGAACACAAAGTAAACACGCTAAACAAACACAGAAAGCAAGAACCTCTCCTGTCCCAACCTAACCAGGGGCGCTGAGACTAACTGCTCTGGCCCAGTCGCAATCTGCATCTGACCTTCAGGCTCTGAAGGGTGAAAGGTTGCCGAGTGACCCCGCACTGGGATGACTCTCGCCCCGGTGACCTGCCGTTCCCCGGTGACCTGCCGCTCCCCGGTGACCTGCCGCTCCCCGGTGACCTGCCGCTCCCCGGTGACCTGCCGCTCCCCGGTGTTGTGCCTCAGGTCTCCACACATTGTGTTGAGAAGCAGAGATTAACTCACGTGCACCCAGAGCTGGGTCACAGGACGCAGCCTGCTGCATCGGTATTAGCATGGCAACTCATCACTGGCACACACGGGAAAACGGGGCCTCCCGACCCTGACTGGACACAAGGCAGGAACAGGAGCTCCTACACTGACTGAACCCTGACTCTCAGTCCCCTCTCTCTCTCTCAGGGAGATATCTGTACACTGACTGGTGTCTCTCAGTCCCCTCTCTCTCTCTCTCAGGGAGATATCTGTACACTGACTGGTGTCTCTCAGTCCCCTCTCTCTCTCTCAGGGAGATATCTGTACACTGACTGGTGTCTCTCAGTCCCCTCTCTCTCTCTCAGGGAGATATCTGTACACTGACTGGTGTCTCTCAGTCCCCTCTCTCTCTCAGGGAGATATCTATACACTGACTGGTGTCTCTCAGTCCCCCCTCTCTCTCTCTCAGGGAGATATCTGTACACTGACTGGTGTCTCTCAGTCCCCTCTCTCTCTCAGGGAGATATCTGTACACTGACTGGTGTCTCTCAGTCCCCTCTCTCTCTCTCTCAGGGAGATATCTGTACACTGACTGGTGTCTCTCAGTCCCCTCTCTCTCTCTCAGGGAGATATCAGTGCACTGACTGGTGTCTCTCAGTCCCCTCTCTCTCAGGGAGATATCTGTACACTGACTGGTGTCTCTCAGTCCCCTCTCTCTCTCAGGGAGATATCTGTACACTGACTGGTGTCTCTCAGTCCCCTCTCTCTCTCTCTCAGGGAGATATCTGTACACTGACTGGTGTCTCTCAGTCCTCTCTCTCTCTCAGGGAGATATCTGTACACTGACTGGTCTCTCTCAGGGAGATATCTGTACACTGACTGGTGTCTCTCCCAGGGAGATATCTGTACACTGACTGGTGTCTCTCAGTCCCCTCTCTCTCTCAGGGAGATGTCTGTACACTGACTGGTGTCTCTCAGTCCCCTCTCTCTCTCAGGGAGATATCTGTACACTGACTCGTGTCTCTCAGTCCCCTCTCTCTCAGGGAGATATCTGTACACTGACTGGTGTCTCTCAGTCCTCTCTCTCTCTCAGGGAGATATCTGTACACTGACTGGGGCTGAAAGTGAGGGATGCATGGATGGGGACTGCAATGCACGGCATTGCAGAGGTGGGGTGGAGCAGGGTTTGAAATGTGTATACTTCAATGCCAGGAGTATTCGCAATAAAGTGGGTGAACTTGCAGCGTGGATCAGTACCTGGGACTTCGATGTTGTGGCTATTTCAGAGACATGGATAGAGCAGGGGCAGGAATGGATGCTGCAGGTCCCGGGGTTCAAATGTTTTAGTCGAAGTAGGGAAGGAGGTAGAAGAGGGGGAGGGGTAGCATTATTGGTCAGAGATTGTATCACAGTGTCAGAGAGGAGGTTTGATGAGGACTTATCTGTTGAGGTAGTATGGGCGGAGATTAGAAATAGGAGAGGAGAGGTCACCCTGTTGGGAGTCTTTTATAGACCTCCTAAAAGTTCTAGAGAGGTTGAGGAAAGGATTGCGGAGTCAATCCTGCTTAGGAGTGAAAGTAATAGGGCAATTGTTATGGGGGATTTTAACTTGACTAATATTGACTGGAATTGTTATAGCTCTAGCTCGTTAGAGGGGTCAGGTTTTGTTCAAAGCGTGCAGGAAGGTTTTTTGACTCAGTATGTAGACAGGCCAACTAGAGGTGAGGCTATATTGGATCTGGTGCTGGGAAATGAGCCAGACCAGGTGCTAGACTTGGAAGTTGGTGTGCATTTTGGTGATAGTGACCACAATTCGGTTACGTTCACCTTAGTGATGGAAAGGGATAGGCATGAACCTCGGGCCAATGGTTTTAGCTGGGGGAAGGGTAATTATGAGGCTATTAGGAGAGAATTAGGAAACATAGGTTGGACTAGGAGATTACAGGGACTGGGAACGTCCGACATGTGGAGTTTTTTCAAGGAGCAGCTACTGCGAGTCTGTGATAGGTATGTCCCTGTCAGGCAAGGAGGAATTGGTAGGGCTAGGGAACCGTGGTGCACCAAAAAAGTTTCTTTGTTGGTTAAAAAGAAAAAGGAGGCTTATGTTCGGATGAGACGTGAGCACTCGGGTAGTGCACTAGAAAGCTTTAGATTGGCTAAGAGGGAGTTGAAGAGCGAGCTTAGAAGGGCTAAAAGGGGACATGAGAAGACTTTGGCGGATAGGGTTAAAGAGAATCCTAAGGCGTTCTATAGGTATGTCAAGAACAGAAGGTTGGTTAGGGCAAGTTTAGGGCCAGTTATAGATGGCAGAGGGAAGTTATGTGTGGAACCAGAGGAGATTGGTGAAGCATTGAACCAATATTTCTCTTCGGTGTTCACGCAAGGGGACATGAATATAGCTGAGGAGGACACTGGGTTGCAAGGGAGTAGAATAGACAGTATTACAGTTGATAAGGAGGATGTGCAGGATATTCTGGAGGGTCTGAAAATAGATAAATCCCCTGGTCCGGATGGGATTTATCCAAGGATTCTCTGGGAGGCAAGAGAAGTGATTGCAGAGCCTCTGGCTCTGATCTTCAGGTCGTCGTTGGCCTCTGGTATAGTACCAGAAGATTGGAGGTTAGCGAATGTTGTCCCATTGTTTAAGAAGGGGAACAGAGACTTCCCCGGGAATTATAGACCGGTGAGTCTCACTTCTGTTGTCGGCAAGATGTTGGAAAAAATTATAAGGGATAGGATTTATAGTTATTTGGAGAGTAATGAATTGATAGGTGATAGTCAGCATGGTTTTGTGGCAGGTAGGTCGTGCCTTACTAACCTTATTGAGTTTTTTGAGAAAGTGACCAAGGAGGTGGATGGGGGCAAGGCAGTGGACGTGGTATATATGGATTTTAGTAAGGCGTTTGATAAGGTTCACCATGGTAGGCTTCTGCAGAAAATGCAGATGTATGGGATTGGGGGTGATCTAGGAAATTGGATCAGGAATTGGCTAGCGGATAGGAAACAGAGGGTGGTGGTTGATAGTAAATATTCATCATGGAGTGCGGTTACAAGTGGTGTACCTCAGGGATCTGTTTTGGGGCCACTGCTGTTTGTAATATTTATTAATGATCTGGATGAGGGTATAGTTGGGTGGATTAGCAAATTTGCTGATGACACCAAAGTCGGTGGTGTGGTAGACAGTGAGGAAGGGTGTCGTAGTTTGCAGGAAGACTTAGACAGGTTGCAAAGTTGGGCCGAGAGGTGGCGGATGGAGTTTAATGCGGAGAAGTGTGAGGTAATTCACTTTGGTAGGAATAACAGATGTGTTGAGTATAGGGCTAACGGGAGGACTTTGAATAGTGTGGAGGAGCAGAGGGATCTAGGTGTATGTGTGCATAGATCCCTGAAAGTTGGGAATCAAGTAGATAAGGTTGTTAAGAAGGCATATGGTGTCTTGGCGTTTATTGGTAGGGGGATTGAATTTAGGAGTCGTAGCGTTATGTTGCAACTGTACACAACTCTGGTGCGGCCGCACTTGGAGTACTGTGTGCAGTTCTGGTCCCCACATTACAGGAAGGATGTGGAGGCTTTGGAGAGGGTGCAGAGGAGGTTTACCAGGATGTTGCCTGGTATGGAGGGGAGATCCTATGAGGAGAGGCTGAGGGATTTGGGATTGTTTTCGCTGGAAAGGCGGCGGCTAAGAGGGGATCTTATTGAAACATATAAGATGATTAGAGGTTTAGATAGGGTGGATAGTGATAGCCTTTTTCCTCTGATGGAGAAATCCAGCACGAGGGGGCATGGCTTTAAATTGAGGGGGGGTAGTTATAGAACCGATGTCAGGGGTAGGTTCTTTACCCAGAGGGTGGTGAGGGATTGGAATGCCCTGCCAGCATCAGTAGTAAATGCGCCTAGTTTGGGGGCGTTTAAGAGATCCGTAGATAGGTTCATGGACGAAAAGAAATTGGTTTAGGTTGGAGGGTCACAGTTTTTTTTTTAACTGGTCGGTGCAACATCGTGGGCCGAAGGGCCTGTTCTGCGCTGTAATGTTCTATGTTCTGTGTTCTATGGTGTCTCTCAGTCCCCTCTCTCTCTCAGGGAGATATCTGTACACTGACTGGTGTCTCTCAGTCCTCTCTCTCTCAGGAAGATATCTGTACACTGACTGGTGTCTCTCAGTCCCCTCTCTCTCTCAGGGAGATATCTGTACACTGACTGGTGTCTCTCAGTCCCCTCTCTCTCAGGGGGATATCTGTACACTGACTGGTGTCTCTCAGTCCTCTCTCTCTCTCAGGGAGATATCTGTACACTGACTGGTCTCTCTCAGGGAGATATCTGTACACTGACTGGTGTCTCTCCCAGGGAGATATCTGTACACTGACTGGTGTCTCTCAGTCCCTCTCTCTCTCAGGGAGATATCTGTACACTGACTGGTGTCTCTCAGTCCCCTCTCTCTCTCAGGGAGATATCTGTACACTGACTGGTGTCTCTCAGTCCCCTCTCTCTCTCAGGGAGATATCTGTACACTGACTGGTGTCTCTCAGTCCCCTCTCTCTCTCAGGAAGATATCTGTCCACTGACTGGTATCTCTCAGTCCCCTCTCTCTCAGGGAGATATCTGTACACTGACTGGTGTCTCTCAGTCCCCTCTCTCTCTCAGGGGGATATCTGTACACTGACTGGTGTCTCTCAGTCCCCTCTCTCTTGGGGATATCTGTACACTGACTGGTGTCTCTCAGTCCTCTCTCTCTCAGGAAGATATCTGTACACTGACTGGTGTCTCTCAGTCCCCTCTCTCTCTCAGGGAGATATCTGTACACTGACTGGTGTCTCTCAGTCCCCTCTCTCTCAGGGAGATATCTGTACACTGACTGGTGTCTCTCAGTCCCCTCTCTCTCTCAGGGGGATATCTGTACACTGACTGGTGTCTCTCAGTCCCCTCTCTCTTGGGGATATCTGTACACTGACTGGTGTCTCTCAGTCCTCTCTCTCTCAGGAAGATATCTGTACACTGACTGGTGTCTCTCAGTCCCCTCTCTCTCTCAGGGAGATATCTGTACACTGACTGGTGTCTCTCAGTCCCCTCTCTCTCAGGGGGATATCTGTACACTGACTGGTGTCTCTCAGTCCTCTCTCTCTCTCAGGGAGATATCTGTACACTGACTGGTCTCTCAGGGAGATATCTGTACACTGACTGGTGTCTCTCCCAGGGAGATATCTGTACACTGACTGGTGTCTCTCAGTCCCTCTCTCTCTCAGGGAGATATCTGTACACTGACTGGTGTCTCTCAGTCCCCTCTCTCTCAGGGAGATATCTGTACACTGACTGGTGTCTCTCAGTCCTCTCTCTCTCTCAGGGAGATATCTGTACACTGACTGGTGTCTCTCAGTCCCCTCTCTCTCTCAGGAAGATATCTGTACACTGACTGGTGTCTCTCAGTCCCCTCTCTCTCAGGGAGATATCTGTACACTGACTGGTGTCTCTCAGTCCCCTCTCTCTCTCGGGGGATATCTGTACACTGACTGGTGTCTCTCAGTCCCCTCTCTCTCTCAGGGAGATATCTGTACACTGACTGGTGTCTCTCAGTCCCCTCTCTCTCAGGGGGATATCTGTACACTGACTGGTGTCTCTCAGACCCCCCTCTCCCAGGGAGATATCTGTACACTGACTGGTGTCTCTCAGTCCCCTCTCTTTCGGGGATATCTGTACACTGACTGGTGTCTCTCAGTCCCCTCTCTCTCTCAGGGAGATATCTGTACACTGACTGGTGTCTCCCAGTCCCCCCTCTCTCAGGGGGATATCTGTACACTGACTGGTGTCTCTCAGACCCCCCTCTCCCAGGGAGATATCTGTACACTGACTGGTGTCTCTCAGTCCCCTCTCTTTCGGGGATATCTGTACACTGACTGGTGTCTCTCAGTCCCCTCTCTCTCTCAGGGAGATATCTGTACACTGACTGGTGTCTCCCAGTCCCCCCTCTCTCAGGGGGATATCTGTACACTGACTGGTGTCTCTCAGTCCTCTCTCTCTCAGGGTGATATCTGTACACTGACTGGTGTCTCTCAGTCCCCTCTCTCTCTCTTAGGGAGATGTCTGTACACTGACTGGTGTCTCTCAGTCCCCCCTCTCTCAGGGGGATATCTGTACACTGACTGGTGTCTCTCAGTCCCCTCTCTCTCGGGGATATCTGTACACTGACTGGTGTCTCTCAGTCCCCTCTCTCTCGGGGATATCTGTACACTGACTGGTGTCTCTCAGTCCCCTCTCTCTCTCTCAGGGAGATATCTGTACACTGACTGGTGGTTCTAAGTCCCCTCTCTCTCGGGGATATCTGTACACTGACTGGTGCCTCCATCCTCTCCCTCAGTGAACCATCTCCGACATCAGCCCAGGCAACGCCTGAACCCCAGATTCTGGTGACCTTGGGAATAAACGCACTCACATCTTCATCACGTTGTTCTCTCCCCAGGATGATTGGTTTGTACTCTGGATCCTCCATATCTCTTTCGAAATCTCCACTGGAAGAGACAACACCCGATTAAATCATGGTCCAGATGGCCACCTGTACAGATTCCCGACACGTGGGGCGCGGGGAGGAGATGTGGCCCTGGGATAGGGCTTTCTGTGGTGGCTGAATGAGCAAGTCCAGTCGGGGAAGCCAGACTCCGACTGACAGACTTAAAAGCGAAGGGGACCCGGACTCCGATCGATGGGTTAACTGTCAGCGAGGGAGAAATCCGGACTCAGATCAATGGGTTAACGGTCAGCGAGGGGGAATCAGACTCCGATCGATGGGTTAACGGTCAGCGAGGGGGGAATCGGACTCCGATCGATGGGTTAATGGTCAGCGAGGGAGAAATCCGGACTCCGATCGATGGGTTAATGGTCAGCGACGGGGGAATCAGACTCCGATCGATGGGTTAACTGTCAGCGAGGGAGAAATCCGGACTCCGATCGATGGGTTTAACGGTCAGCGAGGGAGAAATCCGGACTCCGATCGATGGGTTAATGGTCAGCGAGGGGGGAATCAGACTCCGATCGATGGGTTAACTGTCAGCGAGAGGGGAAATCGGACTCCGATCGATGGGTTAATGGTCAGCGAGAGGGGAAATCGGACTCCGATCGATGGGTTAATGGTCAGCGAGGGGGAATCGGACTCCGATCGATGGGTTAATGGTCAGCGAGGGGGGAATCGGACTCCGATCGATGGGTTAATGGTCAGCGAGGGGGGAATCGGACTCCGATCGATGGGTTAATGGTCAGCGAGGGGGGGATCAGACTCCGATCGATGGGTTAATGGTCAGCGAAGGGGGGAATCAGACTCCGATCGATGGGTTAACGGTCAGCGAGGGGGGAATCAGACTCCGATCGATGGGTTAACGGTCAGTGAGGGGGGAATCAGACTCCGATCGATGGGTTAACGGTCAGCGAGGGGGAATCAGACTCCGATCGATGGGTTAATGGTCAGCGAGGGGGGAATCAGGACTCCGATCGATGGGGTTAATGGTCAGCGAGAGGGGGAATCAGACTCCGATCGATGGGTTAACGGTCAGCGAGGGGGGGGGGAATCGGACTCCGATCTATGGGTTAATGGTCAGCGAGGGGGGAATCAGGACTCCGATCGATGGGTTAATGGTCAGCGAGGGGGAATCAGACTCCGATCGATGGGTTAACGGTCAGCGAGGGGGGAATCAGACTCTGATCGATGGGTTAACGGTCAGCGAGGGGGGAATCGGACTCCGATCTATGGGTTAATGGTCAGCGAGGGGGGAATCGGACTCCGATCGATGGGTTAACGGTCAGCGAGGGGGGAATCAGGACTCCGATCGATGGGTTAATGGTCAGCGAGGGGGGATCAGACTCTGATCGATGGGTTAACGGTCAGCGAGGGGGGAATCAGACTCCGATCGATGGGTTAATGGTCAGCGAGAGGGGGAATCAGACTCCGATCGATGGGTTAATGGTCAGTGAGGGGGAATCAGACTCCGATCGATGGGTTAATGGTCAGCGAGGGGGGAATTAGACACCGATCGATGGGTTAACGGTCAGTGAGAGGGAATCAGACTCCGATCGATGGGTTAACGGTCAGCGAGGGGGGAATTAGACTCCGATCGATGGGTTAACGGTCAGCGAGGGGGGAATTAGACTCCGATCGATGGGTTAATGGTCAGTGAGAGGGAATCAGACTCCGATCGATGGGTTAATGGTCAGTGAGGGGGAATCGGACTCCGATCGATGGGTTAATGGTCAGCGAGGGGGGAATTAGACTCCGATCGATGGGTTAATGGTCAGTGAGAGGGAATCAGACTCCGATCGATGGGTTAATGGTCAGCGAGAGGGGGAATCAGACTCCGATCGATGGGTTAATGGTCAGTGAGGGGGGAATCGGACTCCGATCGATGGGTTAATGGTCAGTGAGGGGGAATCAGGACTCCGATCGATGGGTTAATGGTCAGCGAGGGGGGAATTAGACTCCGATCGATGGGTTAATGGTCAGTGAGAGGGAATCAGACTCCGATCGATGGGTTAACGGTCAGCGAGGGGGGAATCAGACTCCGATCGATGGGTTAATGGTCAGTGAGGGGGAATCGGACTCCGATCGATGGGTTTAACGGTCAGTGAGGGGGAATCAGGACTCCGATCGATGGGTTAATGGTCAGTGAGGGGGAATCAGGACTCCGATCGATGGGTTAATGGTCAACGAGGGGGAATCGGACTCCGATCGATGGGTTAATGGTCAGCGAGGGGGAATCGGACTCCGATCGATGGGTTAACGGTCAGCGAGGGGGGAATCAGGACTCCGATCGATGGGGTTAATGGTCAGCGAGGGGGAATCAGGACTCCGATCGATGGGGTTAATGGTCAGCGAGGGGGAATCAGGACTCCGATCGATGGGTTAACGGTCAGCGAGGGGGGAATCAGACTCCGATCGATGGGTTAACGGTCAGCGAGGGGGGAATCAGACTCCGATCGATGGGTTAATGGTCAGCGAGAGGGGGAATCAGACTCCGATCGATGGGTTAATGGTCAGTGAGGGGGAATCAGACTCCGATCGATGGGTTAATGGTCAGCGAGGGGGGAATTAGACTCCGATCGATGGGTTAATGGTCAGTGAGAGGGAATCAGACTCCGATCGATGGGTTAACGGTCAGCGAGGGGGGAATTAGACTCCGATCGATGGGTTAACGGTCAGCGAGGGGGGAATCAGACTCCGATCGATGGGTTAATGGTCAGTGAGGGGGGAATCGGACTCCGATCGATGGGTTTAACGGTCAGTGAGGGGGGAATCGGACTCCGATCGATGGGTTAACGGTCAGTGAGAGGGAATCAGGACTCCGATCGATGGGTTAATGGTCAACGAGGGGGAATCGGACTCCGATCGATGGGTTAATGGTCAGCGAGGGGGAATCGGACTCCGATCGATGGGTTAACGGTCAGCGAGGGGGGAATCAGGACTCCGATCGATGGGGTTAATGGTCAGCGAGGGGGAATCAGGACTCCGATCGATGGGGTTAATGGTCAGCGAGGGGGAATCAGGACTCCGATCGATGGGTTAACGGTCAGCGAGGGGGGAATCAGACTCCGATCGATGGGTTAACGGTCAGCGAGGGGGGAATCAGACTCCGATCGATGGGTTAATGGTCAGCGAGAGGGGGAATCAGACTCCGATCGATGGGTTAATGGTCAGTGAGGGGGAATCAGACTCCGATCGATGGGTTAATGGTCAGCGAGGGGGGAATTAGACTCCGATCGATGGGTTAATGGTCAGTGAGAGGGAATCAGACTCCGATCGATGGGTTAACGGTCAGCGAGGGGGGAATTAGACTCCGATCGATGGGTTAACGGTCAGCGAGGGGGGAATCAGACTCCGATCGATGGGTTAATGGTCAGTGAGGGGGGAATCGGACTCCGATCGATGGGTTTAACGGTCAGTGAGGGGGGAATCGGACTCCGATCGATGGGTTAACGGTCAGTGAGAGGGAATCAGGACTCCGATCGATGGGTTAATGGTCAACGAGGGGGAATCGGACTCCGATCGATGGGTTAATGGTCAGCGAGGGGGAATCGGACTCCGATCGATGGGTTAATGGTCAGCGAGGGGGGAATCAGACTCCGATCGATGGGTTAATGGTCAGTGAGGGTGAATCAGGACTCCGATCGATGGGTTAACGGTCAGCGAGGGGGAATCAGACTCCGATCGATGGGGTAATGGTCAGCGAGGGGGAATCAGACTCCGATCGATGGGTTAATGGTCAGTGAGGGGGGAATCGGAGTCCGATCGATGGGTTAACGGTCAGCGAGGGGGGAATCAGGACTCCGATCGATGGGTTAACGGTCAGCGAGGGGGGAATCGGAGTCCGATCGATGGGTTAATGGTCAGCGAGGGGGGAATCAGACTCCGATCGATGGGTTAACGGTCAGCGAGGGGGGAATCAGGACTCCGATCGATGGGTTAACGGTCAGCGAGGGGGGAATCGGAGTCCGATCGATGGGTTAATGGTCAGCGAGGGGGGAATCAGACTCCGATCGATGGGTTAACGGTCAGCGAGGGGGGAATCGGACTCCGATCGATGGGTTAACGGTCAGCGACGGGGGAATCGGACTCCGATCGATTGGTCAACGGTCAGCGAGGGGGAATCAGACTCCGATCGATGGGTTAATGGTCAGTGAGGGGGGAATCGGACTCCGATCGATGGGGTTAATGGTCAGCGAGGGGGGAATCGGACTCCGATCGATGGGGTTAATGGTCAGCGAGGGGGGAATCGGACTCCGATCGATGGGGTTAACGGTCAGCGAGGGGGGAATCGGACTCCGATCGATGGGTTAACGGTTAGCGAGGGGGGAATCAGACTCCGATCGATGGGTTAACGGTCAGCGAGGGGGGAATCAGACTCCGATCGATGGGTTAACGGTCAGTGAGGGGGGAATCAGACTCCGATCGATGGGTTAACGGTCAGCGAGGGGGAATCAGACTCCGATCGATGGGTTAATGGTCAGCGAGGGGGGAATCAGGACTCCGATCGATGGGGTTAATGGTCAGCGAGAGGGGGAATCAGACTCCGATCGATGGGTTAACGGTCAGCGAGGGGGGGGGGAATCGGACTCCGATCTATGGGTTAATGGTCAGCGAGGGGGGAATCAGGACTCCGATCGATGGGTTAATGGTCAGCGAGGGGGAATCAGACTCCGATCGATGGGTTAACGGTCAGCGAGGGGGGAATCGGACTCCGATCGATGGGTTAACGGTCAGCGACGGGGGAATCGGACTCCGATCGATGGGTCAACGGTCAGCGAGGGGGAATCAGACTCCGATCGATGGGGTTAATGGTCAGCGAGGGGGGAATCGGACTCCGATCGATGGGGTTAATGGTCAGCGAGGGGGGAATCGGACTCCGATCGATGGGGTGAACGGTCAGCGAGGGGGGAATCGGACTCCGATCGATGAGTTAACGGTCAGCGAGGGGGGAATCAGACTCCGATCGATGGGTTAATGGTCAGCGACGGGGGGAATCAGACTCCGATCGATGGGTTAATGGTCAGTGAGGGGGAATCGGACTCCGATCGATGGGGTTAATGGTCAGCGAGGGACACAGACGTTTGCCTACCCGTCTCCGATGTCTCCAAAATTGTCGGTCCCCCTCTGTTCCGCTGCAATCGCTTTCTCATCTGGCCGGCCCACCAGCTCCAGAAAGCAGAGTGCAGGGTCCGCACGCATGGTGTTATACTTCTCGTAGCCTGTCACGCAACGGAGAATGCAGTCAACGCGGATAAGACACTGCCACCAACTGAGCCATCTTTGATTTGATTTATTGTCACATGTATTAACATCGTGAAAAGTATTTTTTGTTGCGCGCGAGACAGACAAAGCATACCGTTCATAGAGAAGGAAAGGAGAGGGTGCAGAATGTAGTGTTACAGTCACAGCTAGGGTGTAGAGAAAGATCAACTTAATGTGAGGTCGGTCCATTCAAAAGTCTGACAGCAGCAGCAGGGAAGAAGCTGTTCTTGAGTCGGTCGGTACGTGACCTCAGACTTTTGTATCTTTTTCCCGACGGAAGAAGGTGGAAGAGAGAATGTCCGGGGTGTGTGTGGGGTCCTTAATTATGCCGGCTGCTTTTCCCCGAGGCAGCGGGAAGTGTAGACAGAGTCAATGGATGGGAGGTTGGTTTGCGTGATGGATTGGGCTACATTCACGACCCTTTTGTAGTTCCTTGCGGTCTTGGACAGAGCAGGAGCCCCAGACCAAGCTGTGATACAACCAGCTCCGCCATTCAATCCTGGCTGATATTTTTCCCATCCCCATTCTCCTGCCTTTTCCCCATAACCCCTGATCCCATTATTAATCAAGAACCTATCTATCTCTGTCTTAAAGACACTCAATGACCCGGCCTCCACAGCCTTCTGCGGCAAAGAGTTCCACACATTCACCACTCTCTGGCTGGAGAAATTCCTCCTCATCTCTGTTTTAAAGGATCGTCCCTTTAGCCTGAGGTTGTGTTCCCTCTGGTTCTAGTTTTTCCCACTTGTGGAAACATCCTCTCCACGTCCAGTCTATCCAGGCCTCGCAGTATCCTGTAAGTTTCAATAAGACCCCTCCCCCCTCATCCTTCTAAACTCCATCGAGTACAGACCCAGAGTCCTCAACCCGTTCCTCATACGACAAGCTCTTCATTCCAGGGATCATTCTTGTGATCCTCCTCTGGACCCTTTCCAAGGCCCAGCACATCCTTCCTTAGATACGGGGCCCAAAACTGCTCACAATTCTCCAAATGGGGTCTGACCAGAGCCTTATACAGCCTCAGAAGTCCATCCCTGCTCTTGTATTCTAACCCTCTTGACAGAGTCACAGAGGTTTACAGCATGGAAACAGGCCCTTCGGCCCAACTTGTCCATGCTGTCCCTTTATTTTAAACCCCTAACCTAAACCCAATTACCCGCGTTTGCCCCATATCCCTCTATACCCATCATACCCATGTAACTGTCTAAACGCTTTTTAAACGACAAAATTGTACCCGCCTCTACTACTGCCTCTGGCAGCTCGTTCCAGACACTCACCACCCTCTGAAATAATTGCCCCTCTGGACCCTTTTGTATCTCTCCCCTCTCACCTTAAACCTATGCCCTCTAGTTTTAGACTCCCCTACCTTTGGGAAAAGATATTGACTATCTAGCTGATCTGTGCCCCTCATTATTTTATAGACCTCTATAAGATCACCCCTCAGCCTCCTATGCTCCAGAGAAAAAAGTCCCAGTCTATCCAGCCTCTCCTTATAACTCAGACCATCAAGTCCCGGTAGCATCCCAGTAAATCTTTTCTGCACTCTTTCTAGTTTAATAATATCCTTTCTATAATAGGGTGACCAGAACCGTACACAGTATTCCAAGTGTGGCCTTACCAATGTCTTGTACAACTTCAACAAAATGTCCCAACTCCTGTATTCAATGCTCTGACTGATGAAACCAAGCATGCCGAATGCCTTCTTCACCACTCTGTCCACCTGTGACTCCACTTTCAAGGAGCTATGAACATGTACCCCGAGATCTCTTTGTTTTGTAACTCTCCCCAACGCCCGACCATTAACTGAGTAAGTCCTGCCCTGGTTCAATCTACCAAAATGCATCACCTCGCATTTATCTAAATTAAACTCCATCTGCCATTCGTCAGCCCACTGGCCCAATTGATCAAGATCCCGTTGCAATTGGAGATAACTTTCTTCACTGTCCACTATGCCACCAATCTTGGTGTCATCTGCAAACTTACTAACCATGCCTCCTATATTCTCATCCAAATCATTAATATAAATGACAAATAACAGTAGACCCAGCACTGATCCCTGAGGCACACCGCTGGTCACAGGCCTCCAGTTTGAAAAACAACTCTCTACAACCACCCTCTGGCTTCTTTCATCAATAAGAGTCCAACAGGTTTATTTGGTAGCAAATACCATAAGCTTTCGGAGCGCTGCTCCTTCGTCAGATGGAGTGGAAATGTGCTCTCAAACAGGGCACAGAGACACAAAATCAAGTTACAGAATACTGATTAGAATGCGAATCCCTACAACCAGCCAGATCTTAAAGATACAGACAATTTGGGTAGAGGGAGCATTAAGCACAGGTTAAAGAGATGTGTATTGTCTCCAGACAGGACAGCCTGCAAGTCCAGGAGGCAAGCTGTGGGGGTTACTGATAATGTGACATTCTTTCATCGAGCCAATTTTGTATCCATTTAGATACCTCACCCTGGATCCCGTGAGATTTAACCTGAAGCAACAACCTACCATGCGGTACCTTGTCAAAGGCCTTGCTAAAGTCCATATGAACAACATCAACTGCACTGCCCTCACCTACCTTCTTGGTTACCCCTTTAAGAAACTCAATCAAATTTGTGAGACATGATTTTCCACTCACAAAGCCACGCTGACTGTCCCTAATCAATCCTTGTGTCTCTAAATGCCTGTAGACCCTGTCTCTCAAAATACCTTCCAACAACTTAGTCACCACAGATGTGAGGCTCACCGGCCTGTCGTGCCCAGGCTTTTCCCTGCAGCCCTTTTTTTTTTTTTTTAAGGTGAATTAGTCAGCGCACTGGCCCAACTGATCAAGATCAACTTCACAAACTCAACTATAACAGAGAGAGATGACATGATCGAGGTGAGCCAAGGTCTGGGAATGGGCAAGAGGGCGGAGGGGGGGGCTGGCGGCTGCAGTCACTCACCGTGTTTGAACACTCCTATCAGCAGCGACTTATCAGCTTCTTCATCCCACCAGTCTGCAGGGACCTCCATTGTGTCGACCTCTGGGATCCAGACGTCAATATCACTGCGGGAGAGAGAGGCAGAATCAGAGTGAATATCACTGCGGGAGACAGAGGCAGCGGGTCAGTGTGAATATCACTGCGGGAGAGAGAGGCAGCGTCAGTGTGAATATCACTGCGGGAGAGAGAGGCAGCGTCAGTGTGAATATCACTGCGGGAGAGAGAGGCAGAATCAGAGTGAATATCACTGCGGGAGACAGAGGCAGCGGGTCAGAGTGAATATCACTGCGGGAGACAGAGGCAGCGTCAGTGTGAATATCACTGCGGGAGACAGAGGCAGGGTCAGAGTGAATATCACTGCGGGAGAGAGAGGCAGCGTCAGAGTGAATATCACTGCGGGAGAGAGAGGCAGCGTCAGAGTGAATATCACTGCGGGATACAGAGGCAGGGTCAGAGTGAATATCACTGCGGGAGAGAGAGGCAGCGTCAGAGTGAATATCACTGCGGGAGAGAGAGGCAGCGTCAGAGTGAATATCACTGCGGGATACAGAGGCAGGGTCAGAGTGAATATCACTGCGGGAGAGAGAGGCAGCGTCAGAGTGAATATCACTGCGGGATACAGAGGCAGGGTCAGAGTGAATATCACTGCGGGAGACAGAGGCAGCGTCAGTGTGAATATCACTGCGGGAGACAGAGGCAGCGGTCAGTGTGAATATCACTGCGGGAGACAGAGGCAGCGGGTCAGTGAATATCACTGCGGGAGACAGAGACAGAATCAGAGTGAATATCACTGCGGGAGACAGAGGCAGCGTCAGTGTGAATATCACTGCGGGAGAGAGAGACAGAATCAGAGTGAATATCACTGCGGGAGAGAGAGGCAGAATCAGAGTGAATATCACAGCGGGAGACAGAGGCAGCGTCAGAGTGAATATCACTGCGGGAGAGAGAGGCAGCGTCAGAGTGAATATCACTGCGGGAGAGAGAGGCAGCGTCAGTGTGAATATCACTGCGGGAGACAGAGGCAGCGTCAGTGTGAATATCACTGCGGGAGAGAGAGGCAGCGTCAGAGTGAATATCACTGCGGGAGACAGAGGCAGAATCAGAGTGAATATCACTGCGGGAGACAGAGGCAGCGTCAGTGTGAATATCACTGCGGGAGACAGAGGCAGCGTCAGTGTGAATATCACTGCGGGAGACAGAGGCAGCGTCAGTGTGAATATCACTGCGGGAGACAGAGGCAGCGGGTCAGAGTGAATATCACTGCGGGAGACAGAGGCAGAATCAGAGTGAATATCACTGCGGGAGACAGAGGCAGCGTCAGTGTGAATATCACTGCGGGAGACAGAGGCAGCGTCAGTGTGAATATCACTGCGGGAGACAGAGGCAGCGGGTCAGAGTGAATATCACTGCGGGAGACAGAGGCAGCGGGTCAGAGTGAATATCACTGTGGGAGACAGAGGCAGCGTCAGTGTGAATATCACTGCGGGAGACAGAGGCAGCGTCAGAGTGAATATCACTGCGGGAGACAGAGGCAGGGTCAGAGTGAATATCACTGCGGGAGACAGAGGCAGAATCAGAGTGAATATCACTGCGGGAGAGAGAGGCAGCGTGAATATCACTGCGGGAGAGAGAGGCAGAGTCAGTGTGAATATCACTGCGGGAGACAGAGGCAGCGGGTCAGAGTGAATATCACTGCGGGATACAGAGGCAGGGTCAGAGTGAATATCACTGCGGGAGACAGAGGCAGAATCAGAGTGAATATCACTGCGGGAGAGAGAGGCAGCGTGAATATCACTGCGGGAGAGAGAGGCAGAGTCAGTGTGAATATCACTGCGGGAGACAGAGGCAGCGGGTCAGAGTGAATATCACTGCGGGAGACAGAGGCAGCGGGTCAGAGTGAATATCACTGTGGGAGACAGAGGCAGCGTCAGTGTGAATATCACTGCGGGAGACAGAGGCAGCGTCAGTGTGAATATCACTGCGGGATACAGAGGCAGGGTCAGAGTGAATATCACTGCGGGATACAGAGGCAGGGTCAGAGTGAATATCACTGCGGGAGACAGAGGCAGCGGGTCAGAGTGAATATCACTGCGGGAGACAGAGGCAGAATCAGAGTGAATATCACTGCGGGAGAGAGAGGCAGAATCAGAGTGAATATCACTGCGGGAGAGAGAGGCAGCGTCAGTGTGAATATCACTGCGGGAGAGAGAGGCAGCGTCAGAGTGACTATCACTGCGGGAGAGAGAGGCAGCGGGTCAGTGTGAATATCACTGCGGGAGAGAGAGGCAGCGTCAGTGTGAATATCACTGCGGGAGAGAGAGGCAGCGTCAGAGTGACTATCACTGCGGGAGAGAGAGGCAGCGGGTCAGTGTGAATATCACTGCGGGAGACAGAGGCAGAATCAGAGTGAATATCACTGCGGGAGACAGAGGCAGCGTCAGAGTGAATATCACTGCGGGAGACAGAGGCAGCGTCAGAGTGAATATCACTGCGGGAGACAGAGGCAGCGTCAGAGTGAATATCACTGCGGGAGACAGAGGCAGCGTCAGAGTGAATATCACTGCGGGAGACAGAGGCAGCGTCAGAGTGAATATCACTGCGGGAGACAGAGGCAGCGTCAGAGTGAATATCACTGCGGGAGACAGAGGCAGCGTCAGTGTGAATATCACTGCGGGAGACAGAGGCAGCGTCAGTGTGAATATCACTGCGGGAGAGAGAGGCAGCGTCAGAGTGAATATCACTGCGGGAGACAGAGGCAGAATCAGTGTGAATATCACTGCGGGAGACAGAGGCAGAATCAGAGTGAATATCACTGCGGGAGACAGAGGCAGAATCAGAGTGAGTATCACTGCGGGAGACAGAGGCAGCGTCAGTGTGAATATCACTGCGGGAGAGAGAGGCAGAATCAGTGTGAATATCACTGCGGGAGACAGAGGCAGAATCAGTGTGAATATCACTGCGGGAGACAGAGGCAGCGTCAGTGTGAATATCACTGCGGGAGAGAGAGGCAGCGTCAGAGTGAATATCACTGCGGGAGACAGAGGCAGCGTCAGAGTGAATATCACTGCGGGAGACAGAGGCAGCGTCAGTGTGAATATCACTGCGGGAGACAGAGGCAGCGGTCAGTGTGAATATCACTGCGGGAGACAGAGGCAGCGTCAGAGTGAATATCACTGCGGGAGACAGAGGCAGCGGGTCAGAGTGAATATCACTGCGGGAGACAGAGGCAGCGTCAGAGTGACTATCACTGCGGGAGACAGAGGCAGCGTCAGTGTGAATATCACTGCGGGAGAGAGAGGCAGCGTCAGAGTGAATATCACTGCGGGAGACAGAGGCAGCGTCAGAGTGAATATCACTGCGGGAGACAGAGGCAGCGTCAGTGTGAATATCACTGCGGGAGAGAGAGGCAGAATCAGAGTGAATATCACTGCGGGAGACAGAGGCAGCGGGTCAGTGTGAATATCACTGCGGGAGAGAGAGGCAGCGTCAGTGTGAATATCACTGCGGGAGAGAGAGGCAGCGTCAGTGTGAATATCACTGCGGGAGAGAGAGGCAGAATCAGAGTGAATATCACTGCGGGAGACAGAGGCAGCGGGTCAGAGTGAATATCACTGCGGGAGACAGAGGCAGCGTCAGTGTGAATATCACTGCGGGAGACAGAGGCAGGGTCAGAGTGAATATCACTGCGGGAGAGAGAGGCAGCGTCAGAGTGAATATCACTGCGGGAGAGAGAGGCAGCGTCAGAGTGAATATCACTGCGGGATACAGAGGCAGGGTCAGAGTGAATATCACTGCGGGAGAGAGAGGCAGCGTCAGAGTGAATATCACTGCGGGAGAGAGAGGCAGCGTCAGAGTGAATATCACTGCGGGATACAGAGGCAGGGTCAGAGTGAATATCACTGCGGGAGAGAGAGGCAGCGTCAGAGTGAATATCACTGCGGGATACAGAGGCAGGGTCAGAGTGAATATCACTGCGGGAGACAGAGGCAGCGTCAGTGTGAATATCACTGCGGGAGACAGAGGCAGCGGTCAGTGTGAATATCACTGCGGGAGACAGAGGCAGCGGGTCAGTGAATATCACTGCGGGAGACAGAGACAGAATCAGAGTGAATATCACTGCGGGAGACAGAGGCAGCGTCAGTGTGAATATCACTGCGGGAGAGAGAGACAGAATCAGAGTGAATATCACTGCGGGAGAGAGAGGCAGAATCAGAGTGAATATCACAGCGGGAGACAGAGGCAGCGTCAGAGTGAATATCACTGCGGGAGAGAGAGGCAGCGTCAGAGTGAATATCACTGCGGGAGAGAGAGGCAGCGTCAGTGTGAATATCACTGCGGGAGACAGAGGCAGCGTCAGTGTGAATATCACTGCGGGAGAGAGGGGCAGCGGGTCAGAGTGAATATCACTGCGGGAGACAGAGGCAGAATCAGAGTGAATATCACTGCGGGAGACAGAGGCAGCGTCAGTGTGAATATCACTGCGGGAGACAGAGGCAGCGTCAGTGTGAATATCACTGCGGGAGACAGAGGCAGCGGGTCAGAGTGAATATCACTGCGGGAGACAGAGGCAGCGGGTCAGAGTGAATATCACTGTGGGAGACAGAGGCAGCGTCAGTGTGAATATCACTGCGGGAGACAGAGGCAGCGTCAGAGTGAATATCACTGCGGGAGACAGAGGCAGGGTCAGAGTGAATATCACTGCGGGAGACAGAGGCAGAATCAGAGTGAATATCACTGCGGGAGAGAGAGGCAGCGTGAATATCACTGCGGGAGAGAGAGGCAGAGTCAGTGTGAATATCACTGCGGGAGACAGAGGCAGCGGGTCAGAGTGAATATCACTGCGGGAGACAGAGGCAGCGGGTCAGAGTGAATATCACTGTGGGAGACAGAGGCAGCGTCAGTGTGAATATCACTGCGGGAGACAGAGGCAGGGTCAGAGTGAATATCACTGCGGGATACAGAGGCAGGGTCAGAGTGAATATCACTGCGGGAGACAGAGGCAGCGGGTCAGAGTGAATATCACTGCGGGAGACAGAGGCAGAATCAGAGTGAATATCACTGCGGGAGAGAGAGGCAGAATCAGAGTGAATATCACTGCGGGAGACAGAGGCAGCGTCAGAGTGAATATCACTGCGGGAGAGAGAGGCAGAATCAGAGTGAATATCACTGCGGGAGACAGAGGCAGCGGGTCAGTGTGAATATCACTGCGGGAGAGAGAGGCAGCGTCAGTGTGAATATCACTGCGGGAGAGAGAGGCAGCGTCAGAGTGACTATCACTGCGGGAGAGAGAGGCAGCGGGTCAGTGTGAATATCACTGCGGGAGACAGAGGCAGAATCAGAGTGAATATCACTGCGGGAGACAGAGGCAGCGTCAGAGTGAATATCACTGCGGGAGACAGAGGCAGCGTCAGAGTGAATATCACTGCGGGAGACAGAGGCAGCGTCAGAGTGAATATCACTGCGGGAGACAGAGGCAGCGTCAGAGTGAATATCACTGCGGGAGACAGAGGCAGCGTCAGAGTGAATATCACTGCGGGAGACAGAGGCAGCGTCAGTGTGAATATCACTGCGGGAGACAGAGGCAGCGTCAGTGTGAATATCACTGCGGGAGACAGAGGCAGAATCAGAGTGAATATCACTGCGGGAGACAGAGGCAGAATCAGAGTGAGTATCACTGCGGGAGACAGAGGCAGCGTCAGTGTGAATATCACTGCGGGAGAGAGAGGCAGAATCAGTGTGAATATCACTGCGGGAGACAGAGGCAGAATCAGTGTGAATATCACTGCGGGAGACAGAGGCAGCGTCAGTGTGAATATCACTGCGGGAGAGAGAGGCAGCGTCAGAGTGAATATCACTGCGGGAGACAGAGGCAGCGTCAGAGTGAATATCACTGCGGGAGACAGAGGCAGCGTCAGTGTGAATATCACTGCGGGAGACAGAGGCAGCGGTCAGTGTGAATATCACTGCGGGAGACAGAGGCAGCGTCAGAGTGAATATCACTGCGGGAGACAGAGGCAGCGGGTCAGAGTGAATATCACTGCGGGAGACAGAGGCAGCGTCAGAGTGACCATCACTGCGGGAGACAGAGGCAGCGTCAGTGTGAATATCACTGCGGGAGAGAGAGGCAGCGTCAGAGTGAATATCACTGCGGGAGACAGAGGCAGCGTCAGAGTGAATATCACTGCGGGAGACAGAGGCAGCGTCAGTGTGAATATCACTGCGGGAGAGAGAGGCAGCGTCAGAGTGAATATCACTGCGGGAGACAGAGGCAGCGTCAGAGTGAATATCACTGCGGGAGACAGAGGCAGCGTCAGAGTGAATATCACTGCGGGAGACAGAGGCAGCGTCAGAGTGAATATCACTGCGGGAGACAGAGGCAGCGTCAGTGTGAATATCACTGCGGGAGACAGAGGCAGCGTCAGAGTGAATATCACTGCGGGAGACAGAGACAGAATCAGAGTGAATATCACTGCGGGAGACAGAGGCAGCGTCAGAGTGAATATCACTGCGGGAGACAGAGGCAGCGTCAGTGTGAATATCACTGCGGGAGACAGAGGCAGCGGGTCAGAGTGAATATCACTGCGGGAGACAGAGGCAGCGGGTCAGAGTGAATATCACTGTGGGAGACAGAGGCAGCGTCAGTGTGAATATCACTGCGGGAGACAGAGGCAGCGTCAGAGTGAATATCACTGCGGGAGACAGAGGCAGGGTCAGAGTGAATATCACTGCGGGAGACAGAGGCAGAATCAGAGTGAATATCACTGCGGGAGAGAGAGGCAGCGTGAATATCACTGCGGGAGAGAGAGGCAGAGTCAGTGTGAATATCACTGCGGGAGACAGAGGCAGCGGGTCAGAGTGAATATCACTGCGGGAGACAGAGGCAGCGGGTCAGAGTGAATATCACTGTGGGAGACAGAGGCAGCGTCAGTGTGAATATCACTGCGGGAGACAGAGGCAGGGTCAGAGTGAATATCACTGCGGGATACAGAGGCAGGGTCAGAGTGAATATCACTGCGGGAGACAGAGGCAGCGGGTCAGAGTGAATATCACTGCGGGAGACAGAGGCAGAATCAGAGTGAATATCACTGCGGGAGAGAGAGGCAGAATCAGAGTGAATATCACTGCGGGAGAGAGAGGCAGCGTCAGTGTGAATATCACTGCGGGAGAGAGAGGCAGCGTCAGAGTGACTATCACTGCGGGAGAGAGAGGCAGCGGGTCAGTGTGAATATCACTGCGGGAGAGAGAGGCAGCGTCAGTGTGAATATCACTGCGGGAGAGAGAGGCAGCGTCAGAGTGACTATCACTGCGGGAGAGAGAGGCAGCGGGTCAGTGTGAATATCACTGCGGGAGACAGAGGCAGAATCAGAGTGAATATCACTGCGGGAGACAGAGGCAGCGTCAGAGTGAATATCACTGCGGGAGACAGAGGCAGCGTCAGAGTGAATATCACTGCGGGAGACAGAGGCAGCGTCAGAGTGAATATCACTGCGGGAGACAGAGGCAGCGTCAGAGTGAATATCACTGCGGGAGACAGAGGCAGCGTCAGAGTGAATATCACTGCGGGAGACAGAGGCAGCGTCAGTGTGAATATCACTGCGGGAGACAGAGGCAGCGTCAGTGTGAATATCACTGCGGGAGACAGAGGCAGAATCAGTGTGAATATCACTGCGGGAGACAGAGGCAGCGTCAGTGTGAATATCACTGCGGGAGACAGAGGCAGCGTCAGTGTGAATATCACTGCGGGAGACAGAGGCAGAATCAGAGTGAATATCACTGCGGGAGACAGAGGCAGAATCAGAGTGAGTATCACTGCGGGAGACAGAGGCAGCGTCAGTGTGAATATCACTGCGGGAGAGAGAGGCAGAATCAGTGTGAATATCACTGCGGGAGACAGAGGCAGAATCAGTGTGAATATCACTGCGGGAGACAGAGGCAGCGTCAGTGTGAATATCACTGCGGGAGAGAGAGGCAGCGTCAGAGTGAATATCACTGCGGGAGACAGAGGCAGCGTCAGAGTGAATATCACTGCGGGAGACAGAGGCAGCGTCAGTGTGAATATCACTGCGGGAGACAGAGGCAGCGGTCAGTGTGAATATCACTGCGGGAGACAGAGGCAGCGTCAGAGTGAATATCACTGCGGGAGACAGAGGCAGCGGGTCAGAGTGAATATCACTGCGGGAGACAGAGGCAGCGTCAGAGTGACCATCACTGCGGGAGACAGAGGCAGCGTCAGTGTGAATATCACTGCGGGAGAGAGAGGCAGCGTCAGAGTGAATATCACTGCGGGAGACAGAGGCAGCGTCAGAGTGAATATCACTGCGGGAGACAGAGGCAGCGTCAGTGTGAATATCACTGCGGGAGAGAGAGGCAGCGTCAGAGTGAATATCACTGCGGGAGACAGAGGCAGCGTCAGAGTGAATATCACTGCGGGAGACAGAGGCAGCGTCAGAGTGAATATCACTGCGGGAGACAGAGGCAGCGTCAGAGTGAATATCACTGCGGGAGACAGAGGCAGCGTCAGTGTGAATATCACTGCGGGAGACAGAGGCAGCGTCAGAGTGAATATCACTGCGGGAGACAGAGACAGAATCAGAGTGAATATCACTGCGGGAGACAGAGGCAGCGTCAGAGTGAATATCACTGCGGGAGACAGAGGCAGCGTCAGTGTGAATATCACTGCGGGAGAGAGAGGCGTCGGTCAGTGTGAATATCACTGCGGGAGACAGAGGCAGCGTCAGAGTGAATATCACTGCGGGAGACAGAGGCAGAATCAGAGTGAATATCACTGCGGGAGACAGAGGCAGCGTCAGTGTGAATATCACTGCGGGAGACAGAGGCAGCGTCAGTGTGAATATCACTGCGGGAGACAGAGGCAGCGGGTCAGAGTGAATATCACTGCGGGAGACAGAGGCAGAATCAGAGTGAATATCACTGCGGGAGACAGAGGCAGCGTCAGTGTGAATATCACTGCGGGAGACAGAGGCAGCGTCAGTGTGAATATCACTGCGGGAGACAGAGGCAGCGGGTCAGAGTGAATATCACTGCGGGAGACAGAGGCAGCGTCAGAGTGAATATCACTGCGGGAGAGAGAGGCAGCGTGAATATCACTGCGGGAGAGAGAGGCAGAGTCAGTGTGAATATCACTGCGGGAGACAGAGGCAGCGGGTCAGAGTGAATATCACTGCGGGATACAGAGGCAGGGTCAGAGTGAATATCACTGCGGGAGACAGAGGCAGAATCAGAGTGAATATCACTGCGGGAGAGAGGCAGCGTGAATATCACTGCGGGAGAGAGAGGCAGAGTCAGTGTGAATATCACTGCGGGAGACAGAGGCAGCGGGTCAGAGTGAATATCACTGCGGGATACAGAGGCAGGGTCAGAGTGAATATCACTGCGGGAGACAGAGGCAGCGGGTCAGAGTGAATATCACTGTGGGAGACAGAGGCAGCGTCAGTGTGAATATCACTGCGGGAGACAGAGGCAGGGTCAGAGTGAATATCACTGCGGGATACAGAGGCAGGGTCAGAGTGAATATCACTGCGGGAGACAGAGGCAGCGGGTCAGAGTGAATATCACTGCGGGAGACAGAGGCAGAATCAGAGTGAATATCACTGCGGGAGAGAGAGGCAGAATCAGAGTGAATATCACTGCGGGAGAGAGAGGCAGCGTCAGTGTGAATATCACTGCGGGAGAGAGAGGCAGCGTCAGAGTGACTATCACTGCGGGAGAGAGAGGCAGCGGGTCAGTGTGAATAACACTGCGGGAGAGAGAGGCAGCGTCAGTGTGAATATCACTGCGGGAGAGAGAGGCAGCGTCAGAGTGACTATCACTGCGGGAGAGAGAGGCAGCGGGTCAGTGTGAATATCACTGCGGGAGACAGAGGCAGAATCAGAGTGAATATCACTGCGGGAGACAGAGGCAGCGTCAGAGTGAATATCACTGCGGGAGACAGAGGCAGCGTCAGAGTGAATATCACTGCGGGAGACAGAGGCAGCGTCAGAGTGAATATCACTGCGGGAGACAGAGGCAGCGTCAGAGTGAATATCACTGCGGGAGACAGAGGCAGCGTCAGAGTGAATATCACTGCGGGAGACAGAGGCAGCGTCAGAGTGAATATCACTGCGGGAGACAGAGGCAGCGTCAGAGTGAATATCACTGCGGGAGACAGAGGCAGCGTCAGAGTGAATATCACTGCGGGAGACAGAGGCAGCGTCAGAGTGAATATCACTGCGGGAGACAGAGGCAGCGTCAGAGTGAATATCACTGCGGGAGACAGAGGCAGAATCAGAGTGAATATCACTGCGGGAGAGAGAGGCAGAATCAGAGTGAATATCACTGCGGGAGACAGAGGCAGCGTCAGTGTGAATATCACTGCGGGAGACAGAGGCAGAATCAGAGTGAATATCACTGCGGGAGACAGAGGCAGCGTCAGAGTGAATATCACTGCGGGAGACAGAGGCAGCGTCAGTGTGAATATCACTGCGGGAGAGAGAGGCAGCGTCAGAGTGAATATCACTGCGGGAGACAGAGGCAGCGTCAGAGTGAATATCACTGCGGGAGACTGAGGCAGCGTCAGAGTGAATATCACTGCGGGAGACAGAGGCAGCGTCAGAGTGAATATCACTGCGGGAGAGAGAGACAGAATCAGAGTGAATATCACTGGGGGAGAGAGAGGCAGCGTCAGTGTGAATATCACCGCGGGAGACAGAGGCAGCGTCAGAGTGAATATCACTGCGGGAGACAGAGGCAGCGTCAGAGTGAATATCACCGCGGGAGACAGAGGCAGCGTCAGAGTGAATATCACTGCGGGAGACAGAGGCAGCGTCAGAGTGAATATCACTGGGGGAGAGAGAGGCAGCGTCAGTGTGAATATCACTGCGGGAGACAGAGGCAGCGGGTCAGTGAATATCACTGCGGGAGACAGAGGCAGCGGGTCAGAGTGAATATCACTGCGGGAGACAGAGGCAGCGTCAGTGTGAATATCACTGCGGGAGAGAGAGGCAGCGTCAGAGTGAATATCACTGCGGGAGACAGAGGCAGCGTCAGAGTGAATATCACTGCGGGAGACAGAGGCAGCGTCAGTGTGAATATCACTGCGGGAGAGAGAGGCAGCGTCAGAGTGAATATCACTGCGGGAGACAGAGGCAGCGGGTCAGAGTGAATATCACTGCGGGAGACAGAGGCAGCGGGTCAGAGTGAATATCACTGCGGGAGACAGAGGCAGCGTCAGTGTGAATATCACTGCGGGAGAGAGAGGCAGCGGTCAGTGTGAATATCACTGCGGGAGACAGAGGCAGCGTCAGTGTGAATATCACTGCGGGAGACAGAGGCAGAGTCAGAGTGAATATCACTGGGGGAGAGAGAGGCAGAATCAGAGTGAATATCACTGCGGGAGACAGAGGCAGCGTCAGTGTGAATATCACTGCGGGAGACAGAGGCAGGGTCAGTGTGAATATCACTGCGGGAGAGAGAGGCAGCGGGTCAGAGTGAATATCACTGGGGGAGAGAGAGGCAGCGGGTCAGAGTGAATATCACTGGGGGAGAGAGAGGCAGAGTCAGTGTGAATATCACTGCGGGAGAGAGAGGCAGCGTCAGAGTGAATATCACTGCGGGAGACAGAGGCAGCGGGTCAGAGTGAATATCACTGCGGGAGACAGAGGCAGCGGGTCAGAGTGAATATCACTGCGAGAGACAGAGGCAGCGTCAGTGTGAATATCACTGCGGGAGAGAGAGGCAGCGTCAGTGTGAATATCACTGCGGGAGAGAGAGGCAGAATCAGAGTGAATATCACTGCGGGAGACAGAGGCAGCGGGTCAGTGAATATCACTGCGGGAGACAGAGGCAGCGTCAGAGTGAATATCACTGCGGGAGACAGAGGCAGAATCTGAGTGAATATCACTGCGGGAGAGAGAGGCAGCGTCAGTGTGAATATCACTGCGGGAGAGAGAGGCAGAATCAGTGTGAATATCACTGCGGGAGAGAGAGGCAGAATCAGAGTGAATATCACTGCGGGAGACAGAGGCAGCGGGTCAGTGAATATCACTGCGGGAGACAGAGGCAGCGGGTCAGAGTGAATATCACTGCGGGAGACAGAGGCAGCGGGTCAGTGAATATCACTGCGGGAGACAGAGACAGAATCAGAGTGAATATCACTGCGGGAGAGAGAGGCAGCGTCAGTGTGAATATCACTGCGGGAGAGAGAGGCAGAATCAGAGTGAATATCACTGCGGGAGAGAGAGGCAGAATCAGAGTGAATATCACTGCGGGAGACAGAGGCAGCGTCAGAGTGAATATCACTGCGGGAGACAGAGGCAGAATCAGAGTGAATATCACTGCGGGAGAGAGAGGCAGCGTCAGTGTGAATATCACTGCGGGAGACAGAGGCAGAATCAGAGTGAATATCACTGCGGGAGACAGAGGCAGCGTCAGTGTGAATATCACTGCGGGAGAGAGAGGCAGAATCAGAGTGAATATCACTGCGGGAGACAGAGGCAGCGTCAGTGTGAATATCACTGCGGGAGAGAGAGGCAGCGTCAGAGTGAATATCACTGCGGGAGACAGAGGCAGCGTCAGTGTGAATATCACTGCGGGAGAGAGAGGCAGCGTCAGTGTGAATATCACTGCGGGAGACAGAGGCAGCGGGTCAGAGTGAATATCACTGCGGGAGACAGAGGCAGCGTCAGTGTGAATATCACTGCGGGAGACAGAGGCAGCGTCAGTGTGAATATCACTGCGGGAGACAGAGGCAGGGTCAGTGTGAATATCACCGCGGGAGAGACAGGCAGAATCAGAGTGAATATCACTGCGGGAGAGAGAGGCAGCGTCAGTGTGAATATCACTGCGGGAGACAGAGGCAGCGTCAGTGTGAATATCACCGCGGGAGACAGAGGCAGCGTCAGTGTGAATATCACTGCGGGAGAGAGAGGCAGAATCAGAGTGAATATCACTGCGGGAGACAGAGGCAGAATCAGTGTGAATATCACTGCGGGAGACAGAGGCAGCGTCAGAGTGAATATCACTGCGGGAGACAGAGGCAGAGGGTCAGAGTGAATATCACTGCGGGAGAGAGAGGCAGCGTCAGTGTGAATATCACTGCGGGAGACAGAGGCAGCGTCAGTGTGAATATCACTGCGGGAGACAGAGGCAGCGTCAGAGTGAATATCACTGCGGGAGACAGAGGCAGAATCAGTGTGAATATCACTGCGGGAGAGAGAGGCAGAATCAGAGTGAATATCACTGCGGGAGACAGAGGCAGAGTCAGTGTGAATATCACTGCGGGAGACAGAGGCAGCGTCAGTGTGAATATCACTGCGGGAGACAGAGGCAGAATCAGTGTGAATATCACTGCGGGAGACAGAGGCAGCGTCAGTGTGAATATCACTGCGGGAGAGAGAGGCAGAATCAGTGTGAATATCACTGCGGGAGAGAGAGGCAGAATCAGTGTGAATATCACTGCGGGAGAGAGAGGCAGAATCAGAGTGAATATCACTGCGGGAGACAGAGGCAGCGTCAGAGTGAATATCACTGCGGGAGACAGAGGCAGCGTCAGAGTGAATATCACCGCGGGAGAGAGAGGCAGAGTCAGAGTGAATATCACTGCGGGAGACAGAGGCAGAGTCAGAGTGAATATCACTGCGGGAGACAGAGGCAGCGTCAGTGTGAATATCACTGCGGGAGACAGAGGCAGAGTCAGAGTGAATATCACTGCGGGAGACAGAGGCAGCGTCAGAGTGAATATCACTGCGGGAGACAGAGGCAGAGTCAGAGTGAATATCACTGCGGGAGACAGAGGCAGCGTCACAGTGAATATCACTGCGGGAGACAGAGGCAGAATCAGAGTGAATATCACTGCGGGAGACAGAGGCAGCGTCAGTGTGAATATCACTGCGGGAGACAGAGGCAGCGTCAGTGTGAATATCACTGCGGGAGACAGAGGCAGCGTCAGTGTGAATATCACTGCGGGAGACAGAGGCAGCGGGTCAGAGTGAATATCACTGCGGGAGACAGAGGCAGAATCAGAGTGAATATCACTGCGGGAGAGAGAGGCAGCGTCAGAGTGAATATCACTGCGGGAGACAGAGGCAGCGTCAGTGTGAATATCACTGCGGGAGACAGAGGCAGCGTCAGTGTGAATATCACTGCGGGAGACAGAGGCAGCGGGTCAGAGTGAATATCACTGCGGGAGACAGAGGCAGCGGGTCAGAGTGAATATCACTGTGGGAGACAGAGGCAGCGTCAGTGTGAATATCACTGCGGGAGACAGAGGCAGCGTCAGAGTGAATATCACTGCGGGAGACAGAGGCAGGGTCAGAGTGAATATCACTGCGGGAGACAGAGGCAGAATCAGAGTGAATATCACTGCGGGAGAGAGAGGCAGCGTGAATATCACTGCGGGAGAGAGAGGCAGAGTCAGTGTGAATATCACTGCGGGAGACAGAGGCAGCGGGTCAGAGTGAATATCACTGCGGGATACAGAGGCAGGGTCAGAGTGAATATCACTGCGGGAGACAGAGGCAGAATCAGAGTGAATATCACTGCGGGAGACAGAGGCAGCGTGAATATCACTGCGGGAGAGAGAGGCAGAGTCAGTGTGAATATCACTGCGGGAGACAGAGGCAGCGTGAATATCACTGCGGGAGAGAGAGGCAGAGTCAGTGTGAATATCACTGCGGGAGACAGAGGCAGCGGGTCAGAGTGAATATCACTGCGGGAGACAGAGGCAGCGGGTCAGAGTGAATATCACTGTGGGAGACAGAGGCAGCGTCAGTGTGAATATCACTGCGGGAGAGAGAGGCAGCGTCAGTGTGAATATCACTGCGGGAGAGAGAGGCAGCGTCAGTGTGAATATCACTGCGGGAGAGAGAGGCAGCGTCAGTGTGAATATCACTGCGGGAGACAGAGGCAGAATCAGTGTGAATATCACTGCGGGAGACAGAGGCAGGGTCAGTGTGAATATCACTGCGGGAGAGAGAGGCAGCGTCAGAGTGAATATCACTGCGGGAGACAGAGGCAGAATCAGTGTGAATATCACTGCGGGAGACAGAGGCAGGGTCAGAGTGAATATCACTGCGGGAGACAGAGGCAGCGGGTCAGAGTGAATATCACTGCGGGAGACAGAGGCAGAATCAGAGTGAATATCACTGCGGGAGAGAGAGGCAGAATCAGAGTGAATATCACTGCGGGAGAGAGAGGCAGCGTCAGTGTGAATATCACTGCGGGAGAGAGAGGCAGCGTCAGAGTGACTATCACTGCGGGAGAGAGAGGCAGCGGGTCAGTGTGAATATCACTGCGGGAGAGAGAGGCAGCGTCAGTGTGAATATCACTGCGGGAGAGAGAGGCAGCGTCAGAGTGACTATCACTGCGGGAGAGAGAGGCAGCGGGTCAGTGTGAATATCACTGCGGGAGACAGAGGCAGAATCAGAGTGAATATCACTGCGGGAGACAGAGGCAGCGTCAGAGTGAATATCACTGCGGGAGACAGAGGCAGCGTCAGAGTGAATATCACTGCGGGAGACAGAGGCAGCGTCAGAGTGAATATCACTGCGGGAGACAGAGGCAGCGTCAGAGTGAATATCACTGCGGGAGACAGAGGCAGCGTCAGAGTGAATATCACTGCGGGAGACAGAGGCAGCGTCAGAGTGAATATCACTGCGGGAGACAGAGGCAGCGTCAGTGTGAATATCACTGCGGGAGACAGAGGCAGCGTCAGTGTGAATATCACTGCGGGAGACAGAGGCAGCGTCAGAGTGAATATCACTGCGGGAGACAGAGGCAGGGTCAGAGTGAATATCACTGCGGGAGAGAGAGGCAGCGTCAGAGTGAATATCACTGCGGGAGAGAGAGGCAGGGTCAGTGTGAATATCACTGCGGGAGACAGAGGCAGCGGGTCAGAGTGAATATCACTGCGGGAGACAGAGGCAGCGGGTCAGTGAATATCACTGCGGGAGACAGAGGCAGAATCAGTGTGAATATCACTGCGGGAGACAGAGGCAGCGTCAGTGTGAATATCACTGCGGGAGACAGAGGCAGAATCAGAGTGAGTATCACTGCGGGAGACAGAGGCAGCGTCAGTGTGAATATCACTGCGGGAGACAGAGGCAGAATCAGAGTGAATATCACTGCGGGAGACAGAGGCAGAATCAGAGTGAGTATCACTGCGGGAGACAGAGGCAGCGTCAGTGTGAATATCACTGCGGGAGAGAGAGGCAGAATCAGTGTGAATATCACTGCGGGAGACAGAGGCAGAATCAGTGTGAATATCACTGCGGGAGACAGAGGCAGCGTCAGTGTGAATATCACTGCGGGAGAGAGAGGCAGCGTCAGAGTGAATATCACTGCGGGAGACAGAGGCAGCGTCAGAGTGAATATCACTGCGGGAGACAGAGGCAGCGTCAGTGTGAATATCACTGCGGGAGACAGAGGCAGCGGTCAGTGTGAATATCACTGCGGGAGACAGAGGCAGCGTCAGAGTGAATATCACTGCGGGAGACAGAGGCAGCGGGTCAGAGTGAATATCACTGCGGGAGACAGAGGCAGCGTCAGAGTGACTATCACTGCGGGAGACAGAGGCAGCGTCAGTGTGAATATCACTGCGGGAGACAGAGGCAGCGTCAGAGTGAATATCACTGCGGGAGACAGAGGCAGCGTCAGAGTGAATATCACTGCGGGAGACAGAGGCAGCGTCAGTGTGAATATCACTGCGGGAGAGAGAGGCAGAATCAGAGTGAATATCACTGCGGGAGACAGAGGCAGCGGGTCAGTGTGAATATCACTGCGGGAGAGAGAGGCAGCGTCAGTGTGAATATCACTGCGGGAGAGAGAGGCAGCGTCAGTGTGAATATCACTGCGGGAGAGAGAGGCAGAATCAGAGTGAATATCACTGCGGGAGACAGAGGCAGCGGGTCAGAGTGAATATCACTGCGGGAGACAGAGGCAGCGTCAGTGTGAATATCACTGCGGGAGACAGAGGCAGGGTCAGAGTGAATATCACTGCGGGAGAGAGAGGCAGCGTCAGAGTGAATATCACTGCGGGAGAGAGAGGCAGCGTCAGAGTGAATATCACTGCGGGATACAGAGGCAGGGTCAGAGTGAATATCACTGCGGGAGAGAGAGGCAGCGTCAGAGTGAATATCACTGCGGGAGAGAGAGGCAGCGTCAGAGTGAATATCACTGCGGGATACAGAGGCAGGGTCAGAGTGAATATCACTGCGGGAGAGAGAGGCAGCGTCAGAGTGAATATCACTGCGGGATACAGAGGCAGGGTCAGAGTGAATATCACTGCGGGAGACAGAGGCAGCGTCAGTGTGAATATCACTGCGGGAGACAGAGGCAGCGGTCAGTGTGAATATCACTGCGGGAGACAGAGGCAGCGGGTCAGTGAATATCACTGCGGGAGACAGAGACAGAATCAGAGTGAATATCACTGCGGGAGACAGAGGCAGCGTCAGTGTGAATATCACTGCGGGAGAGAGAGACAGAATCAGAGTGAATATCACTGCGGGAGAGAGAGGCAGAATCAGAGTGAATATCACAGCGGGAGACAGAGGCAGCGTCAGAGTGAATATCACTGCGGGAGAGAGAGGCAGCGTCAGAGTGAATATCACTGCGGGAGAGAGAGGCAGCGTCAGTGTGAATATCACTGCGGGAGACAGAGGCAGCGTCAGTGTGAATATCACTGCGGGAGAGAGAGGCAGCGTCAGAGTGAATATCACTGCGGGAGACAGAGGCAGAATCAGAGTGAATATCACTGCGGGAGACAGAGGCAGCGTCAGTGTGAATATCACTGCGGGAGACAGAGGCAGCGTCAGTGTGAATATCACTGCGGGAGACAGAGGCAGCGTCAGTGTGAATATCACTGCGGGAGACAGAGGCAGCGGGTCAGAGTGAATATCACTGCGGGAGACAGAGGCAGAATCAGAGTGAATATCACTGCGGGAGACAGAGGCAGCGTCAGTGTGAATATCACTGCGGGAGACAGAGGCAGCGTCAGAGTGAATATCACTGCGGGAGACAGAGGCAGAATCAGAGTGAATATCACTGCGGGAGACAGAGGCAGAATCAGAGTGAGTATCACTGCGGGAGACAGAGGCAGCGTCAGTGTGAATATCACTGCGGGAGAGAGAGGCAGAATCAGTGTGAATATCACTGCGGGAGACAGAGGCAGAATCAGTGTGAATATCACTGCGGGAGACAGAGGCAGCGTCAGTGTGAATATCACTGCGGGAGAGAGAGGCAGCGTCAGAGTGAATATCACTGCGGGAGACAGAGGCAGCGTCAGAGTGAATATCACTGCGGGAGACAGAGGCAGCGTCAGTGTGAATATCACTGCGGGAGACAGAGGCAGCGGTCAGTGTGAATATCACTGCGGGAGACAGAGGCAGCGTCAGAGTGAATATCACTGCGGGAGACAGAGGCAGCGGGTCAGAGTGAATATCACTGCGGGAGACAGAGGCAGCGTCAGAGTGACTATCACTGCGGGAGACAGAGGCAGCGTCAGTGTGAATATCACTGCGGGAGAGAGAGGCAGCGTCAGAGTGAATATCACTGCGGGAGACAGAGGCAGCGTCAGAGTGAATATCACTGCGGGAGACAGAGGCAGCGTCAGTGTGAATATCACTGCGGGAGAGAGAGGCAGAATCAGAGTGAATATCACTGCGGGAGACAGAGGCAGCGGGTCAGTGTGAATATCACTGCGGGAGAGAGAGGCAGCGTCAGTGTGAATATCACTGCGGGAGAGAGAGGCAGCGTCAGTGTGAATATCACTGCGGGAGAGAGAGGCAGAATCAGAGTGAATATCACTGCGGGAGACAGAGGCAGCGGGTCAGAGTGAATATCACTGCGGGAGACAGAGGCAGCGTCAGTGTGAATATCACTGCGGGAGACAGAGGCAGGGTCAGAGTGAATATCACTGCGGGAGAGAGAGGCAGCGTCAGAGTGAATATCACTGCGGGAGAGAGAGGCAGCGTCAGAGTGAATATCACTGCGGGATACAGAGGCAGGGTCAGAGTGAATATCACTGCGGGAGAGAGAGGCAGCGTCAGAGTGAATATCACTGCGGGAGAGAGAGGCAGCGTCAGAGTGAATATCACTGCGGGATACAGAGGCAGGGTCAGAGTGAATATCACTGCGGGAGAGAGAGGCAGCGTCAGAGTGAATATCACTGCGGGATACAGAGGCAGGGTCAGAGTGAATATCACTGCGGGAGACAGAGGCAGCGTCAGTGTGAATATCACTGCGGGAGACAGAGGCAGCGGTCAGTGTGAATATCACTGCGGGAGACAGAGGCAGCGGGTCAGTGAATATCACTGCGGGAGACAGAGACAGAATCAGAGTGAATATCACTGCGGGAGACAGAGGCAGCGTCAGTGTGAATATCACTGCGGGAGAGAGAGACAGAATCAGAGTGAATATCACTGCGGGAGAGAGAGGCAGAATCAGAGTGAATATCACAGCGGGAGACAGAGGCAGCGTCAGAGTGAATATCACTGCGGGAGAGAGAGGCAGCGTCAGAGTGAATATCACTGCGGGAGAGAGAGGCAGCGTCAGTGTGAATATCACTGCGGGAGACAGAGGCAGCGTCAGTGTGAATATCACTGCGGGAGAGAGGGGCAGCGGGTCAGAGTGAATATCACTGCGGGAGACAGAGGCAGAATCAGAGTGAATATCACTGCGGGAGACAGAGGCAGCGTCAGTGTGAATATCACTGCGGGAGACAGAGGCAGCGTCAGTGTGAATATCACTGCGGGAGACAGAGGCAGCGGGTCAGAGTGAATATCACTGCGGGAGACAGAGGCAGCGGGTCAGAGTGAATATCACTGTGGGAGACAGAGGCAGCGTCAGTGTGAATATCACTGCGGGAGACAGAGGCAGCGTCAGAGTGAATATCACTGCGGGAGACAGAGGCAGGGTCAGAGTGAATATCACTGCGGGAGACAGAGGCAGAATCAGAGTGAATATCACTGCGGGAGAGAGAGGCAGCGTGAATATCACTGCGGGAGAGAGAGGCAGAGTCAGTGTGAATATCACTGCGGGAGACAGAGGCAGCGGGTCAGAGTGAATATCACTGCGGGAGACAGAGGCAGCGGGTCAGAGTGAATATCACTGTGGGAGACAGAGGCAGCGTCAGTGTGAATATCACTGCGGGAGACAGAGGCAGGGTCAGAGTGAATATCACTGCGGGATACAGAGGCAGGGTCAGAGTGAATATCACTGCGGGAGACAGAGGCAGCGGGTCAGAGTGAATATCACTGCGGGAGACAGAGGCAGAATCAGAGTGAATATCACTGCGGGAGAGAGAGGCAGAATCAGAGTGAATATCACTGCGGGAGACAGAGGCAGCGTCAGAGTGAATATCACTGCGGGAGAGAGAGGCAGAATCAGAGTGAATATCACTGCGGGAGACAGAGGCAGCGGGTCAGTGTGAATATCACTGCGGGAGAGAGAGGCAGCGTCAGTGTGAATATCACTGCGGGAGAGAGAGGCAGCGTCAGAGTGACTATCACTGCGGGAGAGAGAGGCAGCGGGTCAGTGTGAATATCACTGCGGGAGACAGAGGCAGAATCAGAGTGAATATCACTGCGGGAGACAGAGGCAGCGTCAGAGTGAATATCACTGCGGGAGACAGAGGCAGCGTCAGAGTGAATATCACTGCGGGAGACAGAGGCAGCGTCAGAGTGAATATCACTGCGGGAGACAGAGGCAGCGTCAGAGTGAATATCACTGCGGGAGACAGAGGCAGCGTCAGAGTGAATATCACTGCGGGAGACAGAGGCAGCGTCAGTGTGAATATCACTGCGGGAGACAGAGGCAGCGTCAGTGTGAATATCACTGCGGGAGAGAGAGGCAGCGGGTCAGTGTGAATATCACTGCGGGAGACAGAGGCAGAATCAGAGTGAATATCACTGCGGGAGACAGAGGCAGAATCAGAGTGAGTATCACTGCGGGAGACAGAGGCAGCGTCAGTGTGAATATCACTGCGGGAGAGAGAGGCAGAATCAGTGTGAATATCACTGCGGGAGACAGAGGCAGAATCAGTGTGAATATCACTGCGGGAGACAGAGGCAGCGTCAGTGTGAATATCACTGCGGGAGAGAGAGGCAGCGTCAGAGTGAATATCACTGCGGGAGACAGAGGCAGCGTCAGAGTGAATATCACTGCGGGAGACAGAGGCAGCGTCAGTGTGAATATCACTGCGGGAGACAGAGGCAGCGGTCAGTGTGAATATCACTGCGGGAGACAGAGGCAGCGTCAGAGTGAATATCACTGCGGGAGACAGAGGCAGCGGGTCAGAGTGAATATCACTGCGGGAGACAGAGGCAGCGTCAGAGTGACCATCACTGCGGGAGACAGAGGCAGCGTCAGTGTGAATATCACTGCGGGAGAGAGAGGCAGCGTCAGAGTGAATATCACTGCGGGAGACAGAGGCAGCGTCAGAGTGAATATCACTGCGGGAGACAGAGGCAGCGTCAGTGTGAATATCACTGCGGGAGAGAGAGGCAGCGTCAGAGTGAATATCACTGCGGGAGACAGAGGCAGCGTCAGAGTGAATATCACTGCGGGAGACAGAGGCAGCGTCAGAGTGAATATCACTGCGGGAGACAGAGGCAGCGTCAGAGTGAATATCACTGCGGGAGACAGAGGCAGCGTCAGTGTGAATATCACTGCGGGAGACAGAGGCAGCGTCAGAGTGAATATCACTGCGGGAGACAGAGACAGAATCAGAGTGAATATCACTGCGGGAGACAGAGGCAGCGTCAGAGTGAATATCACTGCGGGAGACAGAGGCAGCGTCAGTGTGAATATCACTGCGGGAGACAGAGGCAGCGGGTCAGAGTGAATATCACTGCGGGAGACAGAGGCAGCGGGTCAGAGTGAATATCACTGTGGGAGACAGAGGCAGCGTCAGTGTGAATATCACTGCGGGAGACAGAGGCAGCGTCAGAGTGAATATCACTGCGGGAGACAGAGGCAGGGTCAGAGTGAATATCACTGCGGGAGACAGAGGCAGAATCAGAGTGAATATCACTGCGGGAGAGAGAGGCAGCGTGAATATCACTGCGGGAGAGAGAGGCAGAGTCAGTGTGAATATCACTGCGGGAGACAGAGGCAGCGGGTCAGAGTGAATATCACTGCGGGAGACAGAGGCAGCGGGTCAGAGTGAATATCACTGTGGGAGACAGAGGCAGCGTCAGTGTGAATATCACTGCGGGAGACAGAGGCAGGGTCAGAGTGAATATCACTGCGGGATACAGAGGCAGGGTCAGAGTGAATATCACTGCGGGAGACAGAGGCAGCGGGTCAGAGTGAATATCACTGCGGGAGACAGAGGCAGAATCAGAGTGAATATCACTGCGGGAGAGAGAGGCAGAATCAGAGTGAATATCACTGCGGGAGAGAGAGGCAGCGTCAGTGTGAATATCACTGCGGGAGAGAGAGGCAGCGTCAGAGTGACTATCACTGCGGGAGAGAGAGGCAGCGGGTCAGTGTGAATATCACTGCGGGAGAGAGAGGCAGCGTCAGTGTGAATATCACTGCGGGAGAGAGAGGCAGCGTCAGAGTGACTATCACTGCGGGAGAGAGAGGCAGCGGGTCAGTGTGAATATCACTGCGGGAGACAGAGGCAGAATCAGAGTGAATATCACTGCGGGAGACAGAGGCAGCGTCAGAGTGAATATCACTGCGGGAGACAGAGGCAGCGTCAGAGTGAATATCACTGCGGGAGACAGAGGCAGCGTCAGAGTGAATATCACTGCGGGAGACAGAGGCAGCGTCAGAGTGAATATCACTGCGGGAGACAGAGGCAGCGTCAGAGTGAATATCACTGCGGGAGACAGAGGCAGCGTCAGTGTGAATATCACTGCGGGAGACAGAGGCAGCGTCAGTGTGAATATCACTGCGGGAGACAGAGGCAGAATCAGTGTGAATATCACTGCGGGAGACAGAGGCAGCGTCAGTGTGAATATCACTGCGGGAGACAGAGGCAGCGTCAGTGTGAATATCACTGCGGGAGACAGAGGCAGAATCAGAGTGAATATCACTGCGGGAGACAGAGGCAGAATCAGAGTGAGTATCACTGCGGGAGACAGAGGCAGCGTCAGTGTGAATATCACTGCGGGAGAGAGAGGCAGAATCAGTGTGAATATCACTGCGGGAGACAGAGGCAGAATCAGTGTGAATATCACTGCGGGAGACAGAGGCAGCGTCAGTGTGAATATCACTGCGGGAGAGAGAGGCAGCGTCAGAGTGAATATCACTGCGGGAGACAGAGGCAGCGTCAGAGTGAATATCACTGCGGGAGACAGAGGCAGCGTCAGTGTGAATATCACTGCGGGAGACAGAGGCAGCGGTCAGTGTGAATATCACTGCGGGAGACAGAGGCAGCGTCAGAGTGAATATCACTGCGGGAGACAGAGGCAGCGGGTCAGAGTGAATATCACTGCGGGAGACAGAGGCAGCGTCAGAGTGACCATCACTGCGGGAGACAGAGGCAGCGTCAGTGTGAATATCACTGCGGGAGAGAGAGGCAGCGTCAGAGTGAATATCACTGCGGGAGACAGAGGCAGCGTCAGAGTGAATATCACTGCGGGAGACAGAGGCAGCGTCAGTGTGAATATCACTGCGGGAGAGAGAGGCAGCGTCAGAGTGAATATCACTGCGGGAGACAGAGGCAGCGTCAGAGTGAATATCACTGCGGGAGACAGAGGCAGCGTCAGAGTGAATATCACTGCGGGAGACAGAGGCAGCGTCAGAGTGAATATCACTGCGGGAGACAGAGGCAGCGTCAGTGTGAATATCACTGCGGGAGACAGAGGCAGCGTCAGAGTGAATATCACTGCGGGAGACAGAGACAGAATCAGAGTGAATATCACTGCGGGAGACAGAGGCAGCGTCAGAGTGAATATCACTGCGGGAGACAGAGGCAGCGTCAGTGTGAATATCACTGCGGGAGAGAGAGGCGTCGGTCAGTGTGAATATCACTGCGGGAGACAGAGGCAGCGTCAGAGTGAATATCACTGCGGGAGACAGAGGCAGAATCAGAGTGAATATCACTGCGGGAGACAGAGGCAGCGTCAGTGTGAATATCACTGCGGGAGACAGAGGCAGCGTCAGTGTGAATATCACTGCGGGAGACAGAGGCAGCGGGTCAGAGTGAATATCACTGCGGGAGACAGAGGCAGAATCAGAGTGAATATCACTGCGGGAGACAGAGGCAGCGTCAGTGTGAATATCACTGCGGGAGACAGAGGCAGCGTCAGTGTGAATATCACTGCGGGAGACAGAGGCAGCGGGTCAGAGTGAATATCACTGCGGGAGACAGAGGCAGCGTCAGAGTGAATATCACTGCGGGAGAGAGAGGCAGCGTGAATATCACTGCGGGAGAGAGAGGCAGAGTCAGTGTGAATATCACTGCGGGAGACAGAGGCAGCGGGTCAGAGTGAATATCACTGCGGGATACAGAGGCAGGGTCAGAGTGAATATCACTGCGGGAGACAGAGGCAGAATCAGAGTGAATATCACTGCGGGAGAGAGGCAGCGTGAATATCACTGCGGGAGAGAGAGGCAGAGTCAGTGTGAATATCACTGCGGGAGACAGAGGCAGCGGGTCAGAGTGAATATCACTGCGGGATACAGAGGCAGGGTCAGAGTGAATATCACTGCGGGAGACAGAGGCAGCGGGTCAGAGTGAATATCACTGTGGGAGACAGAGGCAGCGTCAGTGTGAATATCACTGCGGGAGACAGAGGCAGGGTCAGAGTGAATATCACTGCGGGATACAGAGGCAGGGTCAGAGTGAATATCACTGCGGGAGACAGAGGCAGCGGGTCAGAGTGAATATCACTGCGGGAGACAGAGGCAGAATCAGAGTGAATATCACTGCGGGAGAGAGAGGCAGAATCAGAGTGAATATCACTGCGGGAGAGAGAGGCAGCGTCAGTGTGAATATCACTGCGGGAGAGAGAGGCAGCGTCAGAGTGACTATCACTGCGGGAGAGAGAGGCAGCGGGTCAGTGTGAATAACACTGCGGGAGAGAGAGGCAGCGTCAGTGTGAATATCACTGCGGGAGAGAGAGGCAGCGTCAGAGTGACTATCACTGCGGGAGAGAGAGGCAGCGGGTCAGTGTGAATATCACTGCGGGAGACAGAGGCAGAATCAGAGTGAATATCACTGCGGGAGACAGAGGCAGCGTCAGAGTGAATATCACTGCGGGAGACAGAGGCAGCGTCAGAGTGAATATCACTGCGGGAGACAGAGGCAGCGTCAGAGTGAATATCACTGCGGGAGACAGAGGCAGCGTCAGAGTGAATATCACTGCGGGAGACAGAGGCAGCGTCAGAGTGAATATCACTGCGGGAGACAGAGGCAGCGTCAGAGTGAATATCACTGCGGGAGACAGAGGCAGCGTCAGAGTGAATATCACTGCGGGAGACAGAGGCAGCGTCAGAGTGAATATCACTGCGGGAGACAGAGGCAGCGTCAGAGTGAATATCACTGCGGGAGACAGAGGCAGCGTCAGAGTGAATATCACTGCGGGAGACAGAGGCAGAATCAGAGTGAATATCACTGCGGGAGAGAGAGGCAGAATCAGAGTGAATATCACTGCGGGAGACAGAGGCAGCGTCAGTGTGAATATCACTGCGGGAGACAGAGGCAGAATCAGAGTGAATATCACTGCGGGAGACAGAGGCAGCGTCAGAGTGAATATCACTGCGGGAGACAGAGGCAGCGTCAGTGTGAATATCACTGCGGGAGAGAGAGGCAGCGTCAGAGTGAATATCACTGCGGGAGACAGAGGCAGCGTCAGAGTGAATATCACTGCGGGAGACTGAGGCAGCGTCAGAGTGAATATCACTGCGGGAGACAGAGGCAGCGTCAGAGTGAATATCACTGCGGGAGAGAGAGACAGAATCAGAGTGAATATCACTGGGGGAGAGAGAGGCAGCGTCAGTGTGAATATCACCGCGGGAGACAGAGGCAGCGTCAGAGTGAATATCACTGCGGGAGACAGAGGCAGCGTCAGAGTGAATATCACCGCGGGAGACAGAGGCAGCGTCAGAGTGAATATCACTGCGGGAGACAGAGGCAGCGTCAGAGTGAATATCACTGGGGGAGAGAGAGGCAGCGTCAGTGTGAATATCACTGCGGGAGACAGAGGCAGCGGGTCAGTGAATATCACTGCGGGAGACAGAGGCAGCGGGTCAGAGTGAATATCACTGCGGGAGACAGAGGCAGCGTCAGTGTGAATATCACTGCGGGAGAGAGAGGCAGCGTCAGAGTGAATATCACTGCGGGAGACAGAGGCAGCGTCAGAGTGAATATCACTGCGGGAGACAGAGGCAGCGTCAGTGTGAATATCACTGCGGGAGAGAGAGGCAGCGTCAGAGTGAATATCACTGCGGGAGACAGAGGCAGCGGGTCAGAGTGAATATCACTGCGGGAGACAGAGGCAGCGGGTCAGAGTGAATATCACTGCGGGAGACAGAGGCAGCGTCAGTGTGAATATCACTGCGGGAGAGAGAGGCAGCGGTCAGTGTGAATATCACTGCGGGAGACAGAGGCAGCGTCAGTGTGAATATCACTGCGGGAGACAGAGGCAGAGTCAGAGTGAATATCACTGGGGGAGAGAGAGGCAGAATCAGAGTGAATATCACTGCGGGAGACAGAGGCAGCGTCAGTGTGAATATCACTGCGGGAGACAGAGGCAGGGTCAGTGTGAATATCACTGCGGGAGAGAGAGGCAGCGGGTCAGAGTGAATATCACTGGGGGAGAGAGAGGCAGCGGGTCAGAGTGAATATCACTGGGGGAGAGAGAGGCAGAGTCAGTGTGAATATCACTGCGGGAGAGAGAGGCAGCGTCAGAGTGAATATCACTGCGGGAGACAGAGGCAGCGGGTCAGAGTGAATATCACTGCGGGAGACAGAGGCAGCGGGTCAGAGTGAATATCACTGCGAGAGACAGAGGCAGCGTCAGTGTGAATATCACTGCGGGAGAGAGAGGCAGCGTCAGTGTGAATATCACTGCGGGAGAGAGAGGCAGAATCAGAGTGAATATCACTGCGGGAGACAGAGGCAGCGGGTCAGTGAATATCACTGCGGGAGACAGAGGCAGCGTCAGAGTGAATATCACTGCGGGAGACAGAGGCAGAATCTGAGTGAATATCACTGCGGGAGAGAGAGGCAGCGTCAGTGTGAATATCACTGCGGGAGAGAGAGGCAGAATCAGTGTGAATATCACTGCGGGAGAGAGAGGCAGAATCAGAGTGAATATCACTGCGGGAGACAGAGGCAGCGGGTCAGTGAATATCACTGCGGGAGACAGAGGCAGCGGGTCAGAGTGAATATCACTGCGGGAGACAGAGGCAGCGGGTCAGTGAATATCACTGCGGGAGACAGAGACAGAATCAGAGTGAATATCACTGCGGGAGAGAGAGGCAGCGTCAGTGTGAATATCACTGCGGGAGAGAGAGGCAGAATCAGAGTGAATATCACTGCGGGAGAGAGAGGCAGAATCAGAGTGAATATCACTGCGGGAGACAGAGGCAGCGTCAGAGTGAATATCACTGCGGGAGACAGAGGCAGAATCAGAGTGAATATCACTGCGGGAGAGAGAGGCAGCGTCAGTGTGAATATCACTGCGGGAGACAGAGGCAGAATCAGAGTGAATATCACTGCGGGAGACAGAGGCAGCGTCAGTGTGAATATCACTGCGGGAGAGAGAGGCAGAATCAGAGTGAATATCACTGCGGGAGACAGAGGCAGCGTCAGTGTGAATATCACTGCGGGAGAGAGAGGCAGCGTCAGAGTGAATATCACTGCGGGAGACAGAGGCAGCGTCAGTGTGAATATCACTGCGGGAGAGAGAGGCAGCGTCAGTGTGAATATCACTGCGGGAGACAGAGGCAGCGGGTCAGAGTGAATATCACTGCGGGAGACAGAGGCAGCGTCAGTGTGAATATCACTGCGGGAGACAGAGGCAGCGTCAGTGTGAATATCACTGCGGGAGACAGAGGCAGGGTCAGTGTGAATATCACCGCGGGAGAGACAGGCAGAATCAGAGTGAATATCACTGCGGGAGAGAGAGGCAGCGTCAGTGTGAATATCACTGCGGGAGACAGAGGCAGCGTCAGTGTGAATATCACCGCGGGAGACAGAGGCAGCGTCAGTGTGAATATCACTGCGGGAGAGAGAGGCAGAATCAGAGTGAATATCACTGCGGGAGACAGAGGCAGAATCAGTGTGAATATCACTGCGGGAGACAGAGGCAGCGTCAGAGTGAATATCACTGCGGGAGACAGAGGCAGAGGGTCAGAGTGAATATCACTGCGGGAGAGAGAGGCAGCGTCAGTGTGAATATCACTGCGGGAGACAGAGGCAGCGTCAGTGTGAATATCACTGCGGGAGACAGAGGCAGCGTCAGAGTGAATATCACTGCGGGAGACAGAGGCAGAATCAGTGTGAATATCACTGCGGGAGAGAGAGGCAGAATCAGAGTGAATATCACTGCGGGAGACAGAGGCAGAGTCAGTGTGAATATCACTGCGGGAGACAGAGGCAGCGTCAGTGTGAATATCACTGCGGGAGACAGAGGCAGAATCAGTGTGAATATCACTGCGGGAGACAGAGGCAGCGTCAGTGTGAATATCACTGCGGGAGAGAGAGGCAGAATCAGTGTGAATATCACTGCGGGAGAGAGAGGCAGAATCAGTGTGAATATCACTGCGGGAGAGAGAGGCAGAATCAGAGTGAATATCACTGCGGGAGACAGAGGCAGCGTCAGAGTGAATATCACTGCGGGAGACAGAGGCAGCGTCAGAGTGAATATCACCGCGGGAGAGAGAGGCAGAGTCAGAGTGAATATCACTGCGGGAGACAGAGGCAGAGTCAGAGTGAATATCACTGCGGGAGACAGAGGCAGCGTCAGTGTGAATATCACTGCGGGAGACAGAGGCAGAGTCAGAGTGAATATCACTGCGGGAGACAGAGGCAGCGTCAGAGTGAATATCACTGCGGGAGACAGAGGCAGAGTCAGAGTGAATATCACTGCGGGAGACAGAGGCAGCGTCACAGTGAATATCACTGCGGGAGACAGAGGCAGAATCAGAGTGAATATCACTGCGGGAGACAGAGGCAGCGTCAGTGTGAATATCACTGCGGGAGACAGAGGCAGCGTCAGTGTGAATATCACTGCGGGAGACAGAGGCAGCGTCAGTGTGAATATCACTGCGGGAGACAGAGGCAGCGGGTCAGAGTGAATATCACTGCGGGAGACAGAGGCAGAATCAGAGTGAATATCACTGCGGGAGAGAGAGGCAGCGTCAGAGTGAATATCACTGCGGGAGACAGAGGCAGCGTCAGTGTGAATATCACTGCGGGAGACAGAGGCAGCGTCAGTGTGAATATCACTGCGGGAGACAGAGGCAGCGGGTCAGAGTGAATATCACTGCGGGAGACAGAGGCAGCGGGTCAGAGTGAATATCACTGTGGGAGACAGAGGCAGCGTCAGTGTGAATATCACTGCGGGAGACAGAGGCAGCGTCAGAGTGAATATCACTGCGGGAGACAGAGGCAGGGTCAGAGTGAATATCACTGCGGGAGACAGAGGCAGAATCAGAGTGAATATCACTGCGGGAGAGAGAGGCAGCGTGAATATCACTGCGGGAGAGAGAGGCAGAGTCAGTGTGAATATCACTGCGGGAGACAGAGGCAGCGGGTCAGAGTGAATATCACTGCGGGATACAGAGGCAGGGTCAGAGTGAATATCACTGCGGGAGACAGAGGCAGAATCAGAGTGAATATCACTGCGGGAGACAGAGGCAGCGTGAATATCACTGCGGGAGAGAGAGGCAGAGTCAGTGTGAATATCACTGCGGGAGACAGAGGCAGCGTGAATATCACTGCGGGAGAGAGAGGCAGAGTCAGTGTGAATATCACTGCGGGAGACAGAGGCAGCGGGTCAGAGTGAATATCACTGCGGGAGACAGAGGCAGCGGGTCAGAGTGAATATCACTGTGGGAGACAGAGGCAGCGTCAGTGTGAATATCACTGCGGGAGAGAGAGGCAGCGTCAGTGTGAATATCACTGCGGGAGAGAGAGGCAGCGTCAGTGTGAATATCACTGCGGGAGAGAGAGGCAGCGTCAGTGTGAATATCACTGCGGGAGACAGAGGCAGAGTCAGTGTGAATATCACTGCGGGAGAGAGAGGCAGCGTCAGAGTGAATATCACTGCGGGAGACAGAGGCAGAATCAGTGTGAATATCACTGCGGGAGACAGAGGCAGGGTCAGAGTGAATATCACTGCGGGAGACAGAGGCAGCGGGTCAGAGTGAATATCACTGCGGGAGACAGAGGCAGAATCAGAGTGAATATCACTGCGGGAGAGAGAGGCAGAATCAGAGTGAATATCACTGCGGGAGAGAGAGGCAGCGTCAGTGTGAATATCACTGCGGGAGAGAGAGGCAGCGTCAGAGTGACTATCACTGCGGGAGAGAGAGGCAGCGGGTCAGTGTGAATATCACTGCGGGAGAGAGAGGCAGCGTCAGTGTGAATATCACTGCGGGAGAGAGAGGCAGCGTCAGAGTGACTATCACTGCGGGAGAGAGAGGCAGCGGGTCAGTGTGAATATCACTGCGGGAGACAGAGGCAGAATCAGAGTGAATATCACTGCGGGAGACAGAGGCAGCGTCAGAGTGAATATCACTGCGGGAGACAGAGGCAGCGTCAGAGTGAATATCACTGCGGGAGACAGAGGCAGCGTCAGAGTGAATATCACTGCGGGAGACAGAGGCAGCGTCAGAGTGAATATCACTGCGGGAGACAGAGGCAGCGTCAGAGTGAATATCACTGCGGGAGACAGAGGCAGCGTCAGAGTGAATATCACTGCGGGAGACAGAGGCAGCGTCAGTGTGAATATCACTGCGGGAGACAGAGGCAGCGTCAGTGTGAATATCACTGCGGGAGACAGAGGCAGCGTCAGAGTGAATATCACTGCGGGAGACAGAGGCAGGGTCAGAGTGAATATCACTGCGGGAGAGAGAGGCAGCGTCAGAGTGAATATCACTGCGGGAGAGAGAGGCAGGGTCAGTGTGAATATCACTGCGGGAGACAGAGGCAGCGGGTCAGAGTGAATATCACTGCGGGAGACAGAGGCAGCGGGTCAGTGAATATCACTGCGGGAGACAGAGGCAGAATCAGTGTGAATATCACTGCGGGAGACAGAGGCAGCGTCAGTGTGAATATCACTGCGGGAGACAGAGGCAGAATCAGAGTGAGTATCACTGCGGGAGACAGAGGCAGCGTCAGTGTGAATATCACTGCGGGAGACAGAGGCAGAATCAGAGTGAATATCACTGCGGGAGACAGAGGCAGAATCAGAGTGAGTATCACTGCGGGAGACAGAGGCAGCGTCAGTGTGAATATCACTGCGGGAGAGAGAGGCAGAATCAGTGTGAATATCACTGCGGGAGACAGAGGCAGAATCAGTGTGAATATCACTGCGGGAGACAGAGGCAGCGTCAGTGTGAATATCACTGCGGGAGAGAGAGGCAGCGTCAGAGTGAATATCACTGCGGGAGACAGAGGCAGCGTCAGAGTGAATATCACTGCGGGAGACAGAGGCAGCGTCAGTGTGAATATCACTGCGGGAGACAGAGGCAGCGGTCAGTGTGAATATCACTGCGGGAGACAGAGGCAGCGTCAGAGTGAATATCACTGCGGGAGACAGAGGCAGCGGGTCAGAGTGAATATCACTGCGGGAGACAGAGGCAGCGTCAGAGTGACTATCACTGCGGGAGACAGAGGCAGCGTCAGTGTGAATATCACTGCGGGAGACAGAGGCAGCGTCAGAGTGAATATCACTGCGGGAGACAGAGGCAGCGTCAGAGTGAATATCACTGCGGGAGACAGAGGCAGCGTCAGTGTGAATATCACTGCGGGAGAGAGAGGCAGAATCAGAGTGAATATCACTGCGGGAGACAGAGGCAGCGGGTCAGTGTGAATATCACTGCGGGAGAGAGAGGCAGCGTCAGTGTGAATATCACTGCGGGAGAGAGAGGCAGCGTCAGTGTGAATATCACTGCGGGAGAGAGAGGCAGAATCAGAGTGAATATCACTGCGGGAGACAGAGGCAGCGGGTCAGAGTGAATATCACTGCGGGAGACAGAGGCAGCGTCAGTGTGAATATCACTGCGGGAGACAGAGGCAGGGTCAGAGTGAATATCACTGCGGGAGAGAGAGGCAGCGTCAGAGTGAATATCACTGCGGGAGAGAGAGGCAGCGTCAGAGTGAATATCACTGCGGGATACAGAGGCAGGGTCAGAGTGAATATCACTGCGGGAGAGAGAGGCAGCGTCAGAGTGAATATCACTGCGGGAGAGAGAGGCAGCGTCAGAGTGAATATCACTGCGGGATACAGAGGCAGGGTCAGAGTGAATATCACTGCGGGAGAGAGAGGCAGCGTCAGAGTGAATATCACTGCGGGATACAGAGGCAGGGTCAGAGTGAATATCACTGCGGGAGACAGAGGCAGCGTCAGTGTGAATATCACTGCGGGAGACAGAGGCAGCGGTCAGTGTGAATATCACTGCGGGAGACAGAGGCAGCGGGTCAGTGAATATCACTGCGGGAGACAGAGACAGAATCAGAGTGAATATCACTGCGGGAGACAGAGGCAGCGTCAGTGTGAATATCACTGCGGGAGAGAGAGACAGAATCAGAGTGAATATCACTGCGGGAGAGAGAGGCAGAATCAGAGTGAATATCACAGCGGGAGACAGAGGCAGCGTCAGAGTGAATATCACTGCGGGAGAGAGAGGCAGCGTCAGAGTGAATATCACTGCGGGAGAGAGAGGCAGCGTCAGTGTGAATATCACTGCGGGAGACAGAGGCAGCGTCAGTGTGAATATCACTGCGGGAGAGAGAGGCAGCGTCAGAGTGAATATCACTGCGGGAGACAGAGGCAGAATCAGAGTGAATATCACTGCGGGAGACAGAGGCAGCGTCAGTGTGAATATCACTGCGGGAGACAGAGGCAGCGTCAGTGTGAATATCACTGCGGGAGACAGAGGCAGCGTCAGTGTGAATATCACTGCGGGAGACAGAGGCAGCGGGTCAGAGTGAATATCACTGCGGGAGACAGAGGCAGAATCAGAGTGAATATCACTGCGGGAGACAGAGGCAGCGTCAGTGTGAATATCACTGCGGGAGACAGAGGCAGCGTCAGTGTGAATATCACTGCGGGAGACAGAGGCAGCGGGTCAGAGTGAATATCACTGCGGGAGACAGAGGCAGCGGGTCAGAGTGAATATCACTGTGGGAGACAGAGGCAGCGTCAGTGTGAATATCACTGCGGGAGACAGAGGCAGGGTCAGAGTGAATATCACTGCGGGAGACAGAGGCAGAATCAGAGTGAATATCACTGCGGGAGAGAGAGGCAGCGTGAATATCACTGCGGGAGAGAGAGGCAGAGTCAGTGTGAATATCACTGCGGGAGACAGAGGCAGCGGGTCAGAGTGAATATCACTGCGGGAGACAGAGGCAGCGGGTCAGAGTGAATATCACTGTGGGAGACAGAGGCAGCGTCAGTGTGAATATCACTGCGGGAGACAGAGGCAGGGTCAGAGTGAATATCACTGCGGGATACAGAGGCAGGGTCAGAGTGAATATCACTGCGGGAGACAGAGGCAGAATCAGAGTGAATATCACTGCGGGAGACAGAGGCAGGGTCAGAGTGAATATCACTGCGGGATACAGAGGCAGGGTCAGAGTGAATATCACTGCGGGAGACAGAGGCAGAATCAGAGTGAATATCACTGCGGGAGAGAGAGGCAGAATCAGAGTGAATATCACTGCGGGAGAGAGAGGCAGCGTCAGTGTGAATATCACTGCGGGAGAGAGAGGCAGCGTCAGAGTGACTATCACTGCGGGAGAGAGAGGCAGCGGGTCAGTGTGAATATCACTGCGGGAGAGAGAGGCAGCGTCAGTGTGAATATCACTGCGGGAGAGAGAGGCAGCGTCAGAGTGACTATCACTGCGGGAGAGAGAGGCAGCGGGTCAGTGTGAATATCACTGCGGGAGACAGAGGCAGAATCAGAGTGAATATCACTGCGGGAGACAGAGGCAGCGTCAGTGTGAATATCACTGCGGGAGACAGAGGCAGCGTCAGAGTGAATATCACTGCGGGAGACAGAGGCAGCGTCAGAGTGAATATCACTGCGGGAGACAGAGGCAGCGTCAGAGTGAATATCACTGCGGGAGACAGAGGCAGCGTCAGAGTGAATATCACTGCGGGAGACAGAGGCAGCGTCAGAGTGAATATCACTGCGGGAGACAGAGGCAGCGTCAGAGTGAATATCACTGCGGGAGACAGAGGCAGCGTCAGTGTGAATATCACTGCGGGAGACAGAGGCAGCGTCAGTGTGAATATCACTGCGGGAGACAGAGGCAGAATCAGTGTGAATATCACTGCGGGAGACAGAGGCAGCGTCAGTGTGAATATCACTGCGGGAGACAGAGGCAGAATCAGAGTGAGTATCACTGCGGGAGACAGAGGCAGCGGTCAGTGTGAATATCACTGTGGGAGACAGAGGCAGCGTCAGAGTGAATATCACTGCGGGAGACAGAGGCAGAATCAGAGTGAGTATCACTGCGGGAGACAGAGGCAGCGTCAGTGTGAATATCACTGCGGGAGAGAGAGGCAGAATCAGTGTGAATATCACTGCGGGAGACAGAGGCAGAATCAGTGTGAATATCACTGCGGGAGACAGAGGCAGCGTCAGTGTGAATATCACTGCGGGAGAGAGAGGCAGCGTCAGAGTGAATATCACTGCGGGAGACAGAGGCAGCGTCAGAGTGAATATCACTGCGGGAGACAGAGGCAGCGTCAGTGTGAATATCACTGCGGGAGACAGAGGCAGCGGTCAGTGTGAATATCACTGCGGGAGACAGAGGCAGCGTCAGAGTGAACATCACTGCGGGAGACAGAGGCAGCGGGTCAGAGTGAATATCACTGCGGGAGACAGAGGCAGCGTCAGAGTGACCATCACTGCGGGAGACAGAGGCAGCGTCAGTGTGAATATCACTGCGGGAGAGAGAGGCAGCGTCAGAGTGAATATCACTGCGGGAGACAGAGGCAGCGTCAGAGTGAATATCACTGCGGGAGACAGAGGCAGCGTCAGTGTGAATATCACTGCGGGAGAGAGAGGCAGCGTCAGAGTGAATATCACTGCGGGAGACAGAGGCAGCGTCAGAGTGAATATCACTGCGGGAGAGAGAGGCAGCGTCAGAGTGAATATCACTGCGGGAGACAGAGGCAGCGTCAGAGTGAATATCACTGCGGGAGACAGAGGCAGCGTCAGTGTGAATATCACTGCGGGAGACAGAGGCAGCGTCAGAGTGAATATCACTGCGGGAGACAGAGACAGAATCAGAGTGAATATCACTGCGGGAGACAGAGGCAGCGTCAGAGTGAATATCACTGCGGGAGACAGAGGCAGCGTCAGTGTGAATATCACTGCGGGAGAGAGAGGCAGCGGTCAGTGTGAATATCACTGCGGGAGACAGAGGCAGCGTCAGAGTGAATATCACTGCGGGAGACAGAGGCAGAATCAGAGTGAATATCACTGCGGGAGACAGAGGCAGCGTCAGTGTGAATATCACTGCGGGAGACAGAGGCAGCGTCAGTGTGAATATCACTGCGGGAGACAGAGGCAGCGGGTCAGAGTGAATATCACTGCGGGAGACAGAGGCAGAATCAGAGTGAATATCACTGCGGGAGACAGAGGCAGCGTCAGTGTGAATATCACTGCGGGAGACAGAGGCAGCGTCAGTGTGAATATCACTGCGGGAGACAGAGGCAGCGGGTCAGAGTGAATATCACTGCGGGAGACAGAGGCAGCGTCAGAGTGAATATCACTGCGGGAGAGAGAGGCAGCGTGAATATCACTGCGGGAGAGAGAGGCAGAGTCAGTGTGAATATCACTGCGGGATACAGAGGCAGGGTCAGAGTGAATATCACTGCGGGAGACAGAGGCAGAATCAGAGTGAATATCACTGCGGGAGACAGAGGCAGCGTCAGTGTGAATATCACTGCGGGAGACAGAGGCAGGGTCAGAGTGAATATCACTGCGGGAGACAGAGGCAGAATCAGAGTGAATATCACTGCGGGAGAGAGAGGCAGCGTGAATATCACTGCGGGAGAGAGAGGCAGAGTCAGTGTGAATATCACTGCGGGAGACAGAGGCAGCGGGTCAGAGTGAATATCACTGCGGGATACAGAGGCAGGGTCAGAGTGAATATCACTGCGGGAGACAGAGGCAGCGGGTCAGAGTGAATATCACTGTGGGAGACAGAGGCAGCGTCAGTGTGAATATCACTGCGGGAGAGAGAGGCAGCGTCAGAGTGAATATCACTGCGGGAGACAGAGGCAGGGTCAGAGTGAATATCACTGCGGGATACAGAGGCAGGGTCAGAGTGAATATCACTGCGGGAGACAGAGGCAGAATCAGAGTGAATATCACTGCGGGAGACAGAGGCAGCGGGTCTGAGTGAATATCACTGCGGGAGACAGAGGCAGAATCAGAGTGAATATCACTGCGGGAGAGAGAGGCAGAATCAGAGTGAATATCACTGCGGGAGAGAGAGGCAGCGTCAGTGTGAATATCACTGCGGGAGAGAGAGGCAGCGTCAGAGTGACTATCACTGCGGGAGAGAGAGGCAGCGGGTCAGTGTGAATAACACTGCGGGAGAGAGAGGCAGCGTCAGTGTGAATATCACTGCGGGAGAGAGAGGCAGCGTCAGAGTGAATATCACTGCGGGAGAGAGAGGCAGCGGGTCAGTGTGAATAACACTGCGGGAGAGAGAGGCAGCGTCAGTGTGAATATCACTGCGGGAGAGAGAGGCAGCGGGTCAGTGTGAATATCACTGCGGGAGACAGAGGCAGAATCAGAGTGAATATCACTGCGGGAGACAGAGGCAGCGTCAGAGTGAATATCACTGCGGGAGACAGAGGCAGCGTCAGAGTGAATATCACTGCGGGAGACAGAGGCAGCGTCAGAGTGAATATCACTGCGGGAGACAGAGGCAGCGTCAGAGTGAATATCACTGCGGGAGACAGAGGCAGCGTCAGAGTGAATATCACTGCGGGAGACAGAGGCAGCGTCAGAGTGAATATCACTGCGGGAGACAGAGGCAGCGTCAGAGTGAATATCACTGCGGGAGACAGAGGCAGCGTCAGAGTGAATATCACTGCGGGAGACAGAGGCAGCGTCAGAGTGAATATCACTGCGGGAGACAGAGGCAGAATCAGAGTGAATATCACTGCGGGAGACAGAGGCAGCGTCAGTGTGAATATCACTGCGGGAGACAGAGGCAGAATCAGTGTGAATATCACTGCGGGAGACAGAGGCAGCGTCAGTGTGAATATCACTGCGGGAGACAGAGGCAGAATCAGTGTGAATATCACTGCGGGAGACAGAGGCAGCGTCAGTGTGAATATCACTGCGGGAGAGAGAGGCAGCGTCAGAGTGAATATCACTGCGGGAGACAGAGGCAGCGTCAGAGTGAATATCACTGCGGGAGACTGAGGCAGCGTCAGAGTGAATATCACTGCGGGAGAGAGAGGCAGCGTCAGAGTGAATATCACTGCGGGAGACAGAGGCAGCGTCAGTGTGAATATCACTGCGGGAGACAGAGGCAGCGTCAGTGTGAATATCACTGCGGGAGACAGAGGCAGCGTCAGTGTGAATATCACTGCGGGAGACAGAGGCAGCGTCAGTGTGAATATCACTGCGGGAGACAGAGGCAGCGGGTCAGAGTGAATATCACTGCGGGAGACAGAGGCAGCGTCAGAGTGAATATCACTGCGGGAGAGAGAGACAGAATCAGTGTGAATATCACTGCGGGAGACAGAGGCAGCGTCAGTGTGAATATCACTGCGGGAGACAGAGGCAGCGGGTCAGAGTGAATATCACTGCGGGAGACAGAGGCAGCGTCAGAGTGAATATCACTGCGGGAGAGAGAGACAGAATCAGTGTGAATATCACTGCGGGAGAGAGAGGCAGCGTCAGAGTGAATATCACTGCGGGAGACAGAGGCAGAATCAGAGTGAATATCACTGCGGGAGACAGAGGCAGAATCAGAGTGAATATCACTGCGGGAGAGAGAGGCAGAGTCAGTGTGAATATCACTGCGGGATACAGAGGCAGGGTCAGAGTGAATATCACTGCGGGAGACAGAGGCAGAATCAGAGTGAATATCACTGCGGGAGAGAGAGGCAGAGTCAGTGTGAATATCACTGCGGGAGACAGAGGCAGCGGGTCAGAGTGAATATCACTGCGGGATACAGAGGCAGGGTCAGAGTGAATATCACTGCGGGAGACAGAGGCAGCGGGTCAGAGTGAATATCACTGTGGGAGACAGAGGCAGCGTCAGTGTGAATATCACTGCGGGAGACAGAGGCAGGGTCAGAGTGAATATCACTGCGGGATACAGAGGCAGGGTCAGAGTGAATATCACTGCGGGAGACAGAGGCAGAATCAGAGTGAATATCACTGCGGGAGACAGAGGCAGCGGGTCTGAGTGAATATCACTGCGGGAGACAGAGGCAGAATCAGAGTGAATATCACTGCGGGAGAGAGAGGCAGAATCAGAGTGAATATCACTGCGGGAGAGAGAGGCAGCGTCAGTGTGAATATCACTGCGGGAGAGAGAGGCAGCGTCAGAGTGACTATCACTGCGGGAGAGAGAGGCAGCGGGTCAGTGTGAATAACACTGCGGGAGAGAGAGGCAGCGTCAGTGTGAATATCACTGCGGGAGAGAGAGGCAGCGTCAGAGTGAATATCACTGCGGGAGAGAGAGGCAGCGGGTCAGTGTGAATAACACTGCGGGAGAGAGAGGCAGCGTCAGTGTGAATATCACTGCGGGAGAGAGAGGCAGCGGGTCAGTGTGAATATCACTGCGGGAGACAGAGGCAGAATCAGAGTGAATATCACTGCGGGAGACAGAGGCAGCGTCAGAGTGAATATCACTGCGGGAGACAGAGGCAGCGTCAGAGTGAATATCACTGCGGGAGACAGAGGCAGCGTCAGAGTGAATATCACTGCGGGAGACAGAGGCAGCGTCAGAGTGAATATCACTGCGGGAGACAGAGGCAGCGTCAGAGTGAATATCACTGCGGGAGACAGAGGCAGCGTCAGAGTGAATATCACTGCGGGAGACAGAGGCAGCGTCAGAGTGAATATCACTGCGGGAGACAGAGGCAGCGTCAGAGTGAATATCACTGCGGGAGACAGAGGCAGCGTCAGAGTGAATATCACTGCGGGAGACAGAGGCAGAATCAGAGTGAATATCACTGCGGGAGACAGAGGCAGCGTCAGTGTGAATATCACTGCGGGAGAGAGAGGCAGCGTCAGAGTGAATATCACTGCGGGAGACAGAGGCAGAATCAGTGTGAATATCACTGCGGGAGACAGAGGCAGCGTCAGTGTGAATATCACTGCGGGAGACAGAGGCAGAATCAGTGTGAATATCACTGCGGGAGACAGAGGCAGCGTCAGTGTGAATATCACTGCGGGAGAGAGAGGCAGCGTCAGAGTGAATATCACTGCGGGAGACAGAGGCAGCGTCAGAGTGAATATCACTGCGGGAGACTGAGGCAGCGTCAGAGTGAATATCACTGCGGGAGACAGAGGCAGCGTCAGAGTGAATATCACTGCGGGAGAGAGAGACAGAATCAGAGTGAATATCACTGGGGGAGAGAGAGGCAGCGTCAGTGTGAATATCACCGCGGGAGACAGAGGCAGCGTCAGAGTGAATATCACTGCGGGAGACAGAGGCAGCGTCAGAGTGAATATCACCGCGGGAGACAGAGGCAGCGTCAGAGTGAATATCACTGCGGGAGACAGAGGCAGCGTCAGAGTGAATATCACTGGGGGAGAGAGAGGCAGCGTCAGTGTGAATATCACTGCGGGAGACAGAGGCAGCGGGTCAGTGAATATCACTGCGGGAGACAGAGGCAGCGGGTCAGAGTGAATATCACTGCGGGAGACAGAGGCAGCGTCAGTGTGAATATCACTGCGGGAGAGAGAGGCAGCGTCAGAGTGAATATCACTGCGGGAGACAGAGGCAGCGTCAGAGTGAATATCACTGCGGGAGACAGAGGCAGCGTCAGTGTGAATATCACTGCGGGAGAGAGAGGCAGCGTCAGAGTGAATATCACTGCGGGAGACAGAGGCAGCGGGTCAGAGTGAATATCACTGCGGGAGACAGAGGCAGCGGGTCAGAGTGAATATCACTGCGGGAGACAGAGGCAGCGTCAGTGTGAATATCACTGCGGGAGAGAGAGGCAGCGGTCAGTGTGAATATCACTGCGGGAGACAGAGGCAGCGTCAGTGTGAATATCACTGCGGGAGACAGAGGCAGAGTCAGAGTGAATATCACTGGGGGAGAGAGAGGCAGAATCAGAGTGAATATCACTGCGGGAGACAGAGGCAGCGTCAGTGTGAATATCACTGCGGGAGACAGAGGCAGGGTCAGTGTGAATATCACTGCGGGAGAGAGAGGCAGCGGGTCAGAGTGAATATCACTGGGGGAGAGAGAGGCAGCGGGTCAGAGTGAATATCACTGGGGGAGAGAGAGGCAGAGTCAGTGTGAATATCACTGCGGGAGAGAGAGGCAGCGTCAGAGTGAATATCACTGCGGGAGACAGAGGCAGCGGGTCAGAGTGAATATCACTGCGGGAGACAGAGGCAGCGGGTCAGAGTGAATATCACTGCGAGAGACAGAGGCAGCGTCAGTGTGAATATCACTGCGGGAGAGAGAGGCAGCGTCAGTGTGAATATCACTGCGGGAGAGAGAGGCAGAATCAGAGTGAATATCACTGCGGGAGACAGAGGCAGCGGGTCAGTGAATATCACTGCGGGAGACAGAGGCAGCGTCAGAGTGAATATCACTGCGGGAGACAGAGGCAGGGTCAGAGTGAATATCACTGCGGGAGACAGAGGCAGGGTCAGAGTGAATATCACTGCGGGAGAGAGAGGCAGCGTCAGTGTGAATATCACTGCGGGAGACAGAGGCAGAATCTGAGTGAATATCACTGCGGGAGAGAGAGGCAGCGTCAGCGTGAATATCACTGCGGGAGACAGAGGCAGCGGGTCAGAGTGAATATCACTGCGGGAGACAGAGGCAGCGGGTCAGTGAATATCACTGCGGGAGACAGAGACAGAATCAGAGTGAATATCACTGCGGGAGAGAGAGGCAGCGTCAGTGTGAATATCACTGCGGGAGAGAGAGGCAGAATCAGAGTGAATATCACTGCGGGAGAGAGAGGCAGAATCAGAGTGAATATCACTGCGGGAGACAGAGGCAGCGTCAGAGTGAATATCACTGCGGGAGACAGAGGCAGAATCAGAGTGAATATCACTGCGGGAGAGAGAGGCAGCGTCAGTGTGAATATCACTGCGGGAGACAGAGGCAGAATCAGAGTGAATATCACTGCGGGAGACAGAGGCAGCGTCAGTGTGAATATCACTGCGGGAGAGAGAGGCAGAATCAGAGTGAATATCACTGCGGGAGACAGAGGCAGCGTCAGTGTGAATATCACTGCGGGAGAGAGAGGCAGCGTCAGAGTGAATATCACTGCGGGAGACAGAGGCAGCGTCAGTGTGAATATCACTGCGGGAGAGAGAGGCAGCGTCAGTGTGAATATCACTGCGGGAGACAGAGGCAGCGTCAGAGTGAATATCACTGCGGGAGACAGAGGCAGCGTCAGAGTGAATATCACTGCGGGAGAGAGAGACAGAATCAGAGTGAATATCACTGGGGGAGAGAGAGGCAGCGTCAGTGTGAATATCACCGCGGGAGACAGAGGCAGCGTCAGAGTGAATATCACTGCGGGAGACAGAGGCAGCGTCAGAGTGAATATCACCGCGGGAGACAGAGGCAGCGTCAGAGTGAATATCACTGCGGGAGACAGAGGCAGCGTCAGAGTGAATATCACTGGGGGAGAGAGAGGCAGCGTCAGTGTGAATATCACTGCGGGAGACAGAGGCAGCGGGTCAGTGAATATCACTGCGGGAGACAGAGGCAGCGGGTCAGAGTGAATATCACTGCGGGAGACAGAGGCAGCGTCAGTGTGAATATCACTGCGGGAGAGAGAGGCAGCGTCAGAGTGAATATCACTGCGGGAGACAGAGGCAGCGTCAGAGTGAATATCACTGCGGGAGACAGAGGCAGCGTCAGTGTGAATATCACTGCGGGAGAGAGAGGCAGCGTCAGAGTGAATATCACTGCGGGAGACAGAGGCAGCGGGTCAGAGTGAATATCACTGCGGGAGACAGAGGCAGCGGGTCAGAGTGAATATCACTGCGGGAGACAGAGGCAGCGTCAGTGTGAATATCACTGCGGGAGAGAGAGGCAGCGGTCAGTGTGAATATCACTGCGGGAGACAGAGGCAGCGTCAGTGTGAATATCACTGCGGGAGACAGAGGCAGAGTCAGAGTGAATATCACTGGGGGAGAGAGAGGCAGAATCAGAGTGAATATCACTGCGGGAGACAGAGGCAGCGTCAGTGTGAATATCACTGCGGGAGACAGAGGCAGGGTCAGTGTGAATATCACTGCGGGAGAGAGAGGCAGCGGGTCAGAGTGAATATCACTGGGGGAGAGAGAGGCAGCGGGTCAGAGTGAATATCACTGGGGGAGAGAGAGGCAGAGTCAGTGTGAATATCACTGCGGGAGAGAGAGGCAGCGTCAGAGTGAATATCACTGCGGGAGACAGAGGCAGCGGGTCAGAGTGAATATCACTGCGGGAGACAGAGGCAGCGGGTCAGAGTGAATATCACTGCGAGAGACAGAGGCAGCGTCAGTGTGAATATCACTGCGGGAGAGAGAGGCAGCGTCAGTGTGAATATCACTGCGGGAGAGAGAGGCAGAATCAGAGTGAATATCACTGCGGGAGACAGAGGCAGCGGGTCAGTGAATATCACTGCGGGAGACAGAGGCAGCGTCAGAGTGAATATCACTGCGGGAGACAGAGGCAGGGTCAGAGTGAATATCACTGCGGGAGACAGAGGCAGGGTCAGAGTGAATATCACTGCGGGAGAGAGAGGCAGCGTCAGTGTGAATATCACTGCGGGAGACAGAGGCAGAATCTGAGTGAATATCACTGCGGGAGAGAGAGGCAGCGTCAGCGTGAATATCACTGCGGGAGACAGAGGCAGCGGGTCAGAGTGAATATCACTGCGGGAGACAGAGGCAGCGGGTCAGTGAATATCACTGCGGGAGACAGAGACAGAATCAGAGTGAATATCACTGCGGGAGAGAGAGGCAGCGTCAGTGTGAATATCACTGCGGGAGAGAGAGGCAGAATCAGAGTGAATATCACTGCGGGAGAGAGAGGCAGAATCAGAGTGAATATCACTGCGGGAGACAGAGGCAGCGTCAGAGTGAATATCACTGCGGGAGAGAGAGGCAGAATCAGAGTGAATATCACTGCGGGAGACAGAGGCAGCGTCAGTGTGAATATCACTGCGGGAGACAGAGGCAGCGTCAGTGTGAATATCACTGCGGGAGACAGAGGCAGCGTCAGTGTGAATATCACTGCGGGAGACAGAGGCAGAATCAGAGTGAATATCACTGCGGGAGAGAGAGGCAGCGTCAGTGTGAATATCACTGCGGGAGACAGAGGCAGAATCAGAGTGAATATCACTGCGGGAGACAGAGGCAGCGTCAGTGTGAATATCACTGCGGGAGAGAGAGGCAGAATCAGAGTGAATATCACTGCGGGAGACAGAGGCAGCGTCAGTGTGAATATCACTGCGGGAGAGAGAGGCAGCGTCAGAGTGAATATCACTGCGGGAGACAGAGGCAGCGTCAGTGTGAATATCACTGCGGGAGAGAGAGGCAGCGTCAGTGTGAATATCACTGCGGGAGACAGAGGCAGCGGGTCAGAGTGAATATCACTGCGGGAGACAGAGGCAGCGTCAGTGTGAATATCACTGCGGGAGACAGAGGCAGCGTCAGTGTGAATATCACTGCGGGAGACAGAGGCAGGGTCAGTGTGAATATCACCGCGGGAGAGACAGGCAGAATCAGAGTGAATATCACTGCGGGAGAGAGAGGCAGCGTCAGTGTGAATATCACTGCGGGAGACAGAGGCAGCGTCAGTGTGAATATCACTGCGGGAGACAGAGGCAGAATCAGTGTGAATATCACTGCGGGAGACAGAGGCAGCGTCAGAGTGAATATCACTGCGGGAGACAGAGGCAGAGGGTCAGAGTGAATATCACTGCGGGAGAGAGAGGCAGCGTCAGTGTGAATATCACTGCGGGAGACAGAGGCAGCGTCAGTGTGAATATCACTGCGGGAGACAGAGGCAGAATCAGTGTGAATATCACTGCGGGAGAGAGAGGCAGCGTCAGAGTGAATATCACTGCGGGAGACAGAGGCAGCGGGTCAGAGTGAATATCACTGCGGGAGACAGAGGCAGCGTCAGAGTGAATATCACTGCGGGAGACAGAGGCAGCGTCAGAGTGAATATCACCGCGGGAGAGAGAGGCAGAGTCAGAGTGAATATCACTGCGGGAGACAGAGGCAGCGTCAGTGTGAATATCACTGCGGGAGACAGAGGCAGAGTCAGAGTGAATATCACTGCGGGAGACAGAGGCAGAGTCAGTGTGAATATCACTGCGGGAGACAGAGGCAGAGTCAGAGTGAATATCACTGCGGGAGACAGAGGCAGCGTCAGAGTGAATATCACTGCGGGAGACAGAGGCAGCGTCACAGTGAATATCACTGCGGGAGACAGAGGCAGAATCAGAGTGAATATCACTGCGGGAGACAGAGGCAGAATCAGGGTGAATATCACTGCGGGAGACAGAGGCAGAGGGTCAGAGTGAATATCACTGCGGGAGAGAGAGGCAGAATCAGTGTGAATATCACTGCGGGAGAGAGAGGCAGAATCAGAGTGAATATCACTGCGGGAGACAGAGGCAGAGTCAGTGTGAATATCACTGCGGGAGAGAGAGGCAGAATCAGAGTGAATATCACTGCGGGAGACAGAGGCAGCGGGTCAGAGTGAATATCACTGCGGGAGACAGAGGCAGCGTCAGTGTGAATATCACTGCGAGAGACAGAGGCAGAGTCAGTGTGAATATCACTGCGGGAGACAGAGGCAGCGTCAGAGTGAATATCACTGAGGGAGACAGAGGCAGCGTCAGAGTGAATATCACTGCGGGAGACAGAGGCAGAGGGTCAGAGTGAATATCACTGCGGGAGACAGAGGCAGAGTCAGTGTGAATATCACTGCGAGAGAGAGAGGCAGAATCAGGGTGAATATCACTGCGGGAGAGAGAGGCAGAATCAGGGTGAATATCACTGCGGGAGACAGAGGCAGAATCAGAGTGAATATCACTGCGGGAGAGAGAGGCAGAATCAGTGTGAATATCACTGCGGGAGACAGAGGCAGAGTCAGTGTGAATATCACTGCGGGAGAGAGAGGCAGAATCAGAGTGAATATCACTGCGGGAGACAGAGGCAGCGGCCAATGTGAATATCACTGCGGGGGACAGAGGCAGCGTCAGTGTGAATATCACTGCGGGAGAGAGAGGCAGCGTCAGTGTGAATATCACTGCGGGAGACAGAGGCAGCGTCAGAGTGAATATCACTGCGGGAGAGAGAGGCAGCGTCAGTGTGAATATCACTGCGGGAGACAGAGGCAGCGTCAGAGTGAATATCACTGCGGGAGACAGAGGCAGCGTCAGTGTGAATATCACTGCGGGGGAGAGAGAGGCAGCGGGTCAGAGTGAATATCACTGCGGGAGACAGAGGCAGCGTCAGTGTGAATATCACTGCGGGAGAGTGTCGGGGGGCGCGGGGAGCAGAGGAGGGAGAGGTAAGGAGTGAGAGGGAGAGGGGGGCAGTGGGGGAGAATGCAAGGAGACCTACTTGGTATCCACTCCGTCCAGGACACGGTCAGCCTGGTCACCAATCACTTCCTGCTTCAAATAGTACAGCATTCGAACTCGGAGCAGAACCCTGGGCAAATCAGAGAGAGACATACACACACACAGAAACAGAGCGTTTAAACCCTTCACCATCTTTAACCCAGTGAATCACCCCACAGTACAGGGAAAACAGGGGGGGGCGCGTGGGTGGGATAGAGAGAGAGAGAGATAGAGGGAGCACGAGAGCACGGCCGCTAATGGTGGAGCAACAGGTGAGGGGATGCTTCAGCGGGCAGATTTGGGGGAGCGCAGGTATCCGGGAGGTGAGTGGGACTGGAAGAAGCGAGAGATAGACAGGGAGGGTTGGAGGACAGGGCCGGATTGAACGCTGAAGCCAAGCGCAGGTTACGGTGCACGGGCGGCGGGGAATGGGACACGATGGACGGAGGGGGGGGGAACGGGACACGATGGGGGGGGGGGAACGGGACACGATGGGGGGGGGGAACGGGACACGATGGAGGGGGGAACGGGACACGATGGAGGGGGGAACGGGACACGATGGAGGGGGGAACGGGACACGATGGGGGGGGGGAACGGGACACGATGGGGGGGGGAACGGGACACGATGGAGGGGGGAACGGGACACGATGGAGGGGGGAACGGGACACGATGGAGGGGGGAACGGGACACGATGGGGGGGGGAACGGGACACGATGGAGGGGGGAACGGGACACGATGGAGGGGGGAACGGGACACGATGGGGGGGGGGGGAACGGGACACGATGGAGGGGGGGAACGGGACACGATGGAGGGGGAACGGGACACGATGGAGGGGGGAACGGGACACGATGGAGGGGGGAACGGGACACGATGGAGGGGGGAACGGGACACGATGGAGGGGGGAACGGGACACGATGGAGGGGGGAACGGGACACGATGGAGGGGGGAACGGGACACGATGGGGGGGGGGAACGGGACACGATGGAGGGGGGAACGGGACACGATGGAGGGGGAACGGGACACGATGGGGGAAAAGGGGGGAACGGGACACGATGGAGGGGGGAACGGGACACGATGGAGGGGGGAACGGGACACGATGGAGGGGGGAACGGGACACGATGGAGGGGGGAACGGGACACGATGGAGGGGGGAACGGGACACGATGGAGGGGGGAACGGGACACGATGGAGGGGGGAACGGGACACGATGGGAGGGGGGAACGGGACACGATGGAGGGGGGAACGGGACACGATGGAGGGGGGAACGGGACACGATGGAGGGGGGAACGGGACACGATGGAGGGGGGAACGGGACACGATGGAGGGGGGAACGGGACACGATGGAGGGGGAACGACACAGGGGGGGAACGGGACACGATGGAGGGGGGAACGGGACACGATGGAGGGGGGAACGGGACACGATGGAGGGGGGAACGGGACACGATGGAGGGGGGAACGGGACACGATGGAGGGGGGAACGGGACACGATGGAGGGGGAACGGGACACGATGGAGGGGGGAACGGGACACGATGGAGGGGGGAACGGGACACGATGGAGGGGGGAACGGGACACGATGGAGGGGGGAACGGGACACGATGGAGGGGGGAACGGGACACGATGGAGGGGGGAACGGGACACGATGGAGGGGGAACGGGACACGATGGAGGGGGGAACGGGACACGATGGAGGGGGGAACGGGACACGATGGAGGGGGGAACGGGACACGATGGAGGGGGAACGGGACACGATGGAGGGGGAACGGGACACGATGGAGGGGGGAACGGGACACGATGGAGGGGGGAACGGGACACGATGGAGGGGGGAACGGGACACGATGGAGGGGGAACGGGACACGATGGAGGGGGGAACGGGACACGATGGAGGGGGGAACGGGACACGATGGAGGGGGGAACGGGACACGATGGAGGGGGGAACGGGACACGATGGAGGGGGGAACGGGACACGATGGAGGGGGGAACGGGACACGATGGAGGGGGAACGGGACACGATGGAGGGGGGAACGGGACACGATGGAGGGGGAACGGGACACGATGGAGGGGGAACGGGACACGATGGAGGGGGGAACGGGACACGATGGAGGGGGAAGGAGACACGATGGAGGGGGAACGGGATATCACGATGGAGGGGAACCGGGGGGGGGGGGGAAGGGGAACGGGAACTGGAGGGGGGGAACGGGACACGGATGGAGGGGGAACGGACACGATGGAGGGGGGAACGGGACACGATGGAGGGGGAACGG